>NC_134354.1:324168327-324240827 GCF_048569485.1 Anomaloglossus baeobatrachus
CAGGACCGGAGACCGAAGATCAGAACCACGGACAGCGACGCCAGGGACAGGTGAGTTGAAAGCAGGGCTGTGGAGTCGGAGTCGGAGTCGTGGAGTCGGAGTCGGAGCTCATTTTGGTGGAGGTGGAGTCGGAGTCGGTATAAAATGCACCGACTCCGACTCCTAAAATATATAATAAATTGGGGACAGGAGTGCAATGCAGAATGTGCTGAATATTTTACTAAATAACAACATTTAGTATAATGCTTATATTTAAGTGAAAAATTTATTGTAGTACAATGTGAACATCAGACATTTAATTGTTTTTATGATACAATAATCAAGATATTTGGATAGAACATAAAATATTTATTGGAATACAACTTTAGAACAGAAAAAAACTAATAAATTGTAAATATGTAATATATATAATATATATATATATATATACAGTGTATATACACACACACAAGATATATATGTAATCTACTGTATATTACATAGTGTATTACATATTTACAATTTATTACAGTTTTTTGTGTTCTAAAGTTGTATTCCAATAAATATATTTTATGTTCTATCCAAATATCTTGATTATTGTATCATAAAAATTATTAAATGTCTGATGTTCACATACACATATTCATGTACTACAATAAATTTTTCACCTAACTATAAGCAATATATGTAGGAGTCGGAGTCGGAGTCGGAGTCGGAGTCGGAGTCGGAGTCGGAGTCGGAGTCGGAGTCGGAGTCGGAGTCGGAGTCGGAGTCGGAGTCGGAGTCGGAGTCGGAGTCGGAGCCGGAGCCGGAGTCGGAGCCGGAGCCGGAGCCGGAGCCGGAGCCGGAGCCGGAGCCGGAGTCGGAGTCGGTGCAAGAGAATTTGAGGAGACGGAGTCGGAGTCGAAGGTTTGGCTTACCGACTCCACAGCCCTGGTTGAAAGTTCTCGTTCTCCATGTGTTATCACGGATAACACATGCAGAACACACGTTGTGCCATAAACACTGCTCACGGAGGGGAAAACGCACCTTTGACACGTCCGTGAAACACATGCGTGATTTTCACGGACGTGTGAAGGGGGCCTAACATAGGGTTGCATTAAAGGGGTTTTCAAGGCTTGGGGCGCAATTCCTTGTGAATCCATACAGTGTGGAGTTACCGGATTCTCTGGTGCTGGGAGCAGGAGGGTGCGTGACTGCAAGTATGCGATTTGCATACATGTGGCCACCTGCCAACTAGACGTGTATAGTGAATTGAGCAAGGCCGGTCACATCTAATCAGAATATGGGTGGAAGTATATAAATCACGTACTAGTGGTTACATGAGCGCCTGCTTCCGGTGCCATCATCATAGAACCTGACATTGCGCACAATGTGTGCTATGAGGATTCACATGTACGGTCACATAATGAATGCAGACTTGCGCCCCAATGCTTTACAACCCCTTTTAACAAGCTGGCCCTAATGATTTAATTAGTTTTCAGCAGAGTTCTGCTATATAACTATTTTATATCCGTCCTGGATAGCACTGTTAACTTCTTGAAAAGTGGTCTGAGCTTGGTTGGGAGAGGGCATAGTCCGAGTGTTGCAGGGAAATTCATCATAGTTTCTCACAAAGGTGTCATAATTAACTGCCGCCCAACCACAGCCCCACCTACTGTTTCCTTCCCAATATCCTATAGAATGTAAGCCTGCAAGGGCAGGGTCCTCTTCCCTCTGTACTAGTCTGTCTATTGTAACTTGTATATGTATTTTATATGTATCCCCCTTCTCTTGTATAGCACCATGGAATCAATGGTGCTCTATAAATAAATATATCAGAAATGGGATCTTGTCCCTGACGTACCTTTCTTGCAGTGGTAGACAGCAGCTGAGGCAAACTCTGTAAGACACACATTGCCTGTTAATGAATTTGTCACATCTTACTCCAGCAAACCCTTCAAGACTGGCATGCAAAACTGTACTGTTCATGAATTAGGGACATTTTTTTCATCTCTAGTGTATCATAGTATCATAGTATCATAGTTTTTAAGGTTGAAGGGAGACTCTAAGTCCATCTAGTTCAACCCGTAGCCTAACATGTTGATCCAGAGGAAGGCAAAAAAACCCCAATGTGGCAAACAAGTTCCAATGGGGAAAAAATTTCCTTCCTGACTCCACATCCGGCAATCAGACTAGTTCCCTGGATCAATACCCTGTCATAAAATCTAATATACATAACTGGTAATATTAAATTTTTCAAGAAAGGCGTCCAGGCTCTGCTTAAATGTTAGTAGTGAATCACTCATTACAACATCATGCGGCAGAGAGTTCCATAGTCTCACTGCTCGTACAGTAAAGAATCCTCGTCTGTGATTATGATTAAACCTTCTTTCCTCAAGACGTAGCGGATGCCCCCGTGTTCCAGTCGCAGGCCTAGGTGTAAAAAGATCTTTGGAAAGGTCTCTGTACTGTCCCCTCATATATTTTATACATTGTGATTAGATCCCCCCCTAAGGCTTCGTTTTTCCAAACTAAATAACCCCAAGTTTAATAACCTGTCTTGGTATTGCAGCCCACCCATTCCTCTAATAACATTGGTTGCTCTTCTCTGCACCCTCTCCAGTTCAGCTATGTCCTTCTTATATATCGGTGACCAGAATTGTACACAGTATTCTAAGTGCGGTCGCACTAGTGACTTGTACAGAGGTAGAACTATATTTTTTTCATGAACACTTATACCTCTTTTAATACATCCCATTATTTTATTAGCCCTGGCAGCAGTTGCCTGACACTGTCCACTAAAGTGAAGTTTACCATCCACCCATACACCCAAGTCTTTTTCTGTGCCTGTTTTACCCAGTGTTCTACAATTAAGTACATAATCATAAATGTTATTTCCTCTACCCAAGTGCATGACCTTACATTTATCTACATTAAACTTCAATTGCCACTTCTCAGCCCAATCCTCCAATTTACATAAATCTCTCTGTAATATAAAATTATCCTCCTCTGTATTGATTACCCTGCAGAGTTTAGTATCATCTGCAAATATTGAAATTCTACTCCGCATGCCCCCAACAAGGTCATTTATAAATATGTTGAAAAGAAGCGGGCCCAATACTGACCCCTGTGGTACCCCACTATGAACTGAGACCCAGTCCGAGTACGTACCATTAATAACCACCCTTTGTTTCTTATCACTGAGCCAGTTTTTAACCCAGTTACACATATTTTCCCCTATCCCCATTATTCTCATTTTATGTACCAACCTTTTGTGTGGCACCGTATCAAAAGCTTTTGAAAAGTCCATATACACAACATCCACTGCATTTCCCTGGTCCAGACTTGAACTTACCTCTTCATAGAAGCTGATCAAATTAGTTTGACAGGATCGATCCCTCATAAACCCATGTTGATACTCTGTCATAAGGTTATTTTTCTTGAGATACTCCAGTATAGCATCTCTCAAGAAACCCTCAAGGATTTTACCAACCGTAGAGGTTAAACTTACCGGCCTATAATTTCCCGGCTCAGTTTTTGTCCCCTTTTTGAATATTGGCACCACATTTGCTATGCGCTAGTCCTGCGGTACCGACCCTGTTATTAAGGAATCTGAGAAGATTAAAAATAATGGTCTATCTATCACAGAACTCAATTCCTGTAGTACTCTGGGGTGTATGCCATCCGGGCCCGGATGCTGTATGCTGTATGCTGATACAGTATGCTGAACCACTTGTAAAGGAGTAGTGTAGCGTTCACTTATGTTAATTGTTTGACACGTGTCTTACTTGCTTGGGCGTAGTATAGTTGCTTCGGCAGAGTTTTCCACTGCCAATATCAGATTAGGCTACAGGGAGGGACAGCAAAAACCCTTTTAATATATTGGTATCGTTTCCATTTTTGAGTATATGAGGTCTGTTTATGGGAATGCATGTTTGGAAGGTCTTACTTTTTCACTTGTCTCTAGACCAGCGGTTCTCAACCTGGGGGTCGCGACCCCTAGGGGGGGTCGAACGACCAAAACACAGGGGTCGCCACCTCTCTCACCTCCCCATCCACCTTCCCCCATATGCCAGGACTGCTAGCTTTACTCCCGGCATAGCTTTGGGATCCCCGCAGGAAAATGAATCGATCGCGCATCGGATCTAGGGAGATACCAACTTCCGACGTCCCCCCTTCTTGTTTGGTGCAGCCAGAACAGATCCGGAATCCGTGGCACGTATCTGGCAACGGAATCCAGGGACGCAGGATGAACGCGGCTGCCGGCATCGGTAATCGGCTTGAAGCGCTGCGGGAGAGCACGCCATAAAGGAGCCGTTCGGTACCCAGCAGTGATCCGCCGCCATCACTGTGTTAGTGTGCCCCCGGACAGACACCTCCCCCATCCCCTCCGTAGTAACAAGTAAGACTCCCAGACATTGGGAATCTACCAGTTATTTTTGTGGCTCAATAACTGGTCATTTAAAGCAGAATGTCCTGTTTTATACTTTTATGCACTGACTGTGGGCTAGGGGGGAACTGGATGAATCTGGAGGGAGGCTTTCTATGAGAAATGTGCCCAAGAGCTGAGGGATGGAGCTTGCTGACCCAGCTATAGGAAACCTAAAAGAAGTGACAAATGGAGAATTATCCCTGTAATAAGGAAGGATGTCTAATTAAGGGCAGGGCCGTCTTACCCATTGGGCACGGTAGGCGGCTGCCCGGGGGCCCCTGAGTCCTAGGGGCCCCTCTGCCCGTAGGTGGGTTAAACAGGTGTGTAGGGGAGTTAATCATGAAAGGAGCCGGGTGGAGAAGGACCTTCCAGCCTCGTGCACACAGAGGGGTAAAGGACCTTATCACATGACCCGCAGGTCCTGAAAGTGTAAATAACAAGCCGACTACAGAGAGGAGGAGGTGGAGGACCAGGATCTGTAAGTGTGTGTGAACCTGTGTGTGTATATGTCAGTGTGTGTGTATAAAGAGACAGTGCTCTGACAGTGCGCTGTTAAGACAGCCCTGATTAAGGGGGGGGGACGCTCCACAATCCATAACATCGCATTACGTGTGTCCGGCGCCGGACACGTAATGCGATGTTATGGATTGTGGAGCTGCCAAGAAGATTATAAAGATGAATTTCTGAGCATTCCTGAGGATGAAGAAGATAAGAAAAGATGTATTAGGATGCTATTCACTGCACCCACAAGGTAATAGCAGCAGCTTCATAGGGTCCAGGGGGGGTGACAGGTGCGCTTTAAGCATGTGAATACGGCCCCCTGGTCATAGTAACAGGTGTGTAATAGAAGACAACACAGGGAATAGTAAATAGGAAACTTTAACAAGCTCTTTAGACGTGACTATCTTTTATTTTTTCTTTAGCAAACCGTCTCATGACAATGAATCGTGTAGAAAAGAATATTAAGAAAAGAAAATACACTGAGGATTTCTTGCAGTATGGTTTTACCTCAATAATTACAGCAGGAATTGAGAAACCACAATGTGTTATTTGTTGTGAAGTTCTCTCAGCTGAATCTATGAAGCCGAACAAACTAAAACGGCATTTTGATAGCATGCATCCACTCTTTGCTAGCAAAGATATCAGCTATTTTACAAGCAAAGCTGATGGACTCAAGAAATCTAGATTTGACACTGGTGGCCAGTACCATAAACACAATGTAGCAGCTGTTGAAGCGTCATATTTGGTGGCACTCAGAATTGCCAGAGCCATGAAACCTCACACCATTGGTGAGGATTTACTGTTGCCAGCTGCAAAAGACATAGTTCGAGTGATAATTGGAAATGAATATGTTCAGAAATTGAATGCAATTTCCTTATCTAATGACACTGTCCGCAGAAGAATAGAGGACCTGTCTGCTGATATTCTTGATCAGGTGATCCAGGAAATTAAATCTGCACCACTACCAATATTCAGTATCCAGCTTGATGAATCTACAGACGTGGCAAACTGTGCACAGTTGTTGGTTTACGCAAGGTATATTAATGATGGCGACTTTAAAGATGAGTTTCTTTTTTGCAAACCGCTTGAAACAACAACAACTGCACATGATGTTTTTGATGCAGTTGGTTCTTTTCTAAAAGCGCATTACATCTCCTGGGAAAAGGTTTGCGGTGTATGCACAGATGGCGCTCCTGCTATGCTAGGATGTCGCTCAGGATTTCAGCGTTTGGTACAAAATGAATCGCCAAAAGCAATCGGAACACACTGTATGATACATCGCCAAATATTAGCGACTAAGACACTGCCGCAAGATTTACAAGAAGTAATGAAAAGCGTCATAACATTTGTCAATTTTGTTAAGTCGAGCGCCTTAAACAGTTGGCTGTTTTGCCAACTGTGCAACGATCTAGATGCGCCAAACAATGCTCTGTTATTTCACACTGAAGTCAGATGGTTGTCAAGAGGAAAAGTTTTAAAACGTGTCTTTGAGCTTCGTGAGGAACTGAAAACATTTTTTAATCAAAAAGCAAGACCGCAATTCGAAGCACTGTTTAGTGATATAACTGAGCTGCAGAAAATAGCTTACTTGGTGGACATCTCTGTCATCTTGAATGACTTAAATTTATCACTGCAAGGACCAAATGCAACGTGCCTCAATTTGTCTGAAAAAATGAGATCATTCCAAATGAAACTTCAGCTTTGGAAAGATAAATTGGATAAAAATAAAATTTACATATTTCCTACATTATCTGCCTTCTTTGAGGAACATGACATTGAGCCAGACAACAAATTATGATGATAACTTCTGTGAAAGAACATTTGCACATGCTTTCAGAGGAAATTTCATCATACTTTCCTAATCTACCTGACACCCCATTTGCACTTGCCAGAAGTCCATTCACAGTGAAAGTTGAAGATGTTCCGGAGACAGCGCAAGAAGAGTTCATCGACCTAATTAACAATGATGCAGCGAGAACAGATTTCTCTACAATGCCACTGACAAAATTCTGGATTAAGAGTTTACAGTTATATCCTATTCTGTCTGAGAGTGTGCTGCGCCTTCTTCTTCCTTTTCCAACAACATATCTTTGCGAAACAGGGTTTTCAAGATTGCTGGTAATCAAGTCTAAATACCGAAGTAGACTTGTTGTGGAAAATGATCTTCGCTGTGCCCTTGCAAAGACTGCCCCAAGAATTTCTGAATTGGTAAGCAAGAAGCAACCACAACAATCTCACTGAATTTGGCAGCATACTGGAGCAAAATATTGCACTGTTGTTTACTGTTATATTTAAACCCATGCTATGCCATGGTGAAATGTTATTTATTGGAATTTGTAATAAATATTTCTCAACATATAATTGTTTTTGTGATTTTTTTTTTTTTTTTTTTTTTTTTTTTTTTTAAATTATGTTTGATTTGTAGCAATGAGAATACATAATGCATATCAGATATTTACATTCTGAATCATAACTAGCAAAATTACAGTTTTAAAGTAGCCACCAAAATTATTTTTTGGGTTGGGGGTCACCGCAACATGAGGAACTGTATTGCGGGGTCACGGCATTAGAAAGGTTGAGAACCACTGCTCTAGACCTTATGTAATATTGGTAGAAGTTTTGAGCAGGACATAAGGGAAGGATTGTTGGTCAATGAACTGTGTGATGCTATGTCACCAATGGTTTTTCCTTGAGAGTTTGCTGTTGATTCAGATAGAACATATGTATTATTACATGTCTACATTTTTCCATTGATATCTGTCGGCAGATTGAGGCAGCAACATATTTCCAACAGAGATCATTTAGCCATATGAGGATAGTACTGGGAATGTCTTTTATAATCAGGGAAGACAAGGATATAGACAAACGGCTTTGTGTAGTGAGAAAGCCGGTGGCAATAATGAAGAGTGACCAGATCCGGCTGTTACAGTGGACCAGGGTGAATGCTGGACATGGCTGCACAAATCTTTTTGCTTAACTCCAATGCTGACTTAATTGAAAGTAGGTAATAATATAGACTGATAGGCAGTCAGGGCTGTGGAGTCAGTAACCTCCGATTCCTCAATTTACTCAGCTCTGATCTATACAGGAGGAGCTTCACTGCTGAGCATGTACATTAAAGGGTAGCACAGATTCATCTCAACTTAAAACTTAGAACAGAATAGACATTTATAGGACATTTCAGGACTTTCCCAAATTCTTATGAGAAAAAAAATTCCGAGCATTAAACTATTGTACACAATTTATCATATATTTTTAGGAGTTGAAGTGAGTCCGATTTATACCAACTGGAACTCCACCAAGATGGACTCTGACTCTACATAATTGGTAGCAGTGCTCCAAAACTATATGGTAAACTAATTATGTAGGTTGCTTGACACTTTCCTTGGTGAGTATAGAAAAGCATTCAATCAAACTGTGAGGATGAGATGAGCTAGACTCTGACGTAGTAGATGGAGTCTGAACTACAAGAACCAGCCGATGATGTTGTCGGTGCAGAGCTGGTGACAAACATTAGTATACAGATTCTTACAACATTTCCACTGACAGTCATTTGACATGGCTGTTCTCAAGATAGATGCAGGTCCAATAAACGTATGACTTATCCTGTAGACAAATGTTCAAGGTGGGAATACCCCTTTTGGCCTCATTCAGACATCTGTTTGTTCACGTATGCAAAAAAACGGTCAGAGTTTCATTCCTCTTTGGTCTTTGTATCCGTTTTGACCATGAGGGTTTCATCCGTGATTTTCACATATGGATAAATAAACTGCAAAGCTTCTCCTATCCTTTGCAGTGTTAATCATGGACAGCACACTGGTGCCATCCATATACTCTGTGATTTTCATGGACCAATAGACTTGCCACTTTTCATCCTTTATGCTGGTAAAAACTGACAAGTCTTTTTTGCACGAACATATGGTCCACAAAAAGACATGTGAAGGCCTGCATAAAAAATGGATGTCTGAATAAGGCCTATAAAGAAAATTCTTGATAACCAATGCAATTTAATCTTTCAGCCCTTTAAAAACCATTTCTTGCTAAATGTTAAACTCAAATGTGCTAAATGGAACCTGTCAGCAGATTTGGGGCCTATAAGCTGCGTCCACCAGCAGTTGGCTCCTATATACAGCATTCTAACATGCTGTATATAAGAGCCCAGGCCGCTGTGTATAAATAAAAAAACACTGTATAATACTCACCTAAACGGTCACTCCGGTGCAGACAGGTCGAGGGTGTCTCCGTTCTCCGGGATCGGCGTCTCCGTTCTTCGGGACCTGCGCCTCCTCTTTTGGCCATCTTGGTCTTCCTTCTTCTGAAGCCGGTGTGCATGACGCGTTCTACGTCATGCACACAGGCCAGCATTGAGGTCCCACGCATGCGCACTACAATACTTTGATCTGCCCTGAGCAGGGAAGATCAAAGTGCACCTGCACAGGACCTCAGTGGCGGCTTGTGTAGATGACGTAGGACGCGTCATGCACCCCGACTTCAGAAGGAGGACAAAGATAGCCGAAAGATGAGGCGCCGATCCCGGAGAACGGAGACAGCCATCTGCACCGTAGCGACGTTCTATGTGAGTATTATAAAGTGTTTATGTTCTATACGGCGGCCTGGGCTCTTTTATACAGCATGTTAGAATGCTGTATACAAGAGCCCATCTTGGTGGCCACAGCTTATAGGCCCCAAATCTGCTGACAGGTTCCCTTTAAATTAAATAATCTTGTATTCCAGCAAGAATATATAATGCTCTGTAATGCTGGATTCAGATGTGTGTATAAAATATAAAAATCAAGCATTTTGCAACATGGAAAAAACAAAAAAAGTTTTTTCCATCTTTTGTGTTGTCTAAAAATCACACCAGTATGTTGGTCATTTATCCGTTTTTGACATTTGTCATGTTTTTTATGTATACATTTTAAAGGGAATTTGTCAATGGCCCTAGCCCCCCAAAACTGCTACCAACTCTCTACTCTACCATATTTCTGCATTCTGGCAGCCCCCTTCTTGTGGCTTGCGCTATTTAGCTTTTATTCTGTGTTTTGAGCTATGCAAAGACTCATTCACATATCGGTATCTGGTCAGTATTTTGTATCAGTCTTTGCATGCCAAAACCAGGAGTGCAATTTACAGAGAGAATGTAATTGAAAGATTGAAACCTGTTTTGGAGACGCTCCTAGCTTTGGCATACAAATACTGTGTGAATAAAGCCCAATTGTTAGGGCTCATGCACACGCGCATAAAAATCGGACGAGTGGAATGCGATAAAAGATTGTATTCCACTCGGACCAATGTTACTCTATGGGACAGTTCCCATCTGCGATTTATTTATTTTCTCAGGTTGAATCGGACTGAAGAAAAATGTTTAAATCACTCACACCCACACAAGTCTATGGGTGTGAGTGAAACATCAGACTGCACTCGGGTGACATCCGATTGCAGTGTGATGTATGCATAGACAGAGAACGGAGGAAATGGAGAGTTAACTCTCTGTCTTCTCCGCACCTGTGATCTGATTGCAACATTGGATCACAGTATAATGATGCTCGTCCCACGTTTGCAGCAGAGCGGGAGCTAGAGGTCATTAGCATACCGCATCCAATGCTCTCCCATTGGAATCCGTAAGCTTGTGTGGCCGCAGCCTTAGTCTGGGATGTTAATTCCTTTGAACTAGTCCGGCTTCCCACCCTGCAGGTATGAGCCGCTATGCGTGATTGACATGATTTGCAAGGGCGACTTCATGGTTGGCCCCTTGCACATATTGTGACTGTGCGTGGTGCTCTGCCTCCCTCATAACACGCAATGAAGTTGAGTGTGCTCATCCTTCTATATCGTCGCATAGTGCACTCCCTGGGACACAGAATGTGGGAGATTTTCAAGGGGCCAGTGGTGCCATAACTTATGCAAATTGTTAGTTGTGCACAAAGGGGCGTGCTTGCAAGATGGGAGACAGGCCTAGTCAACCTAAAAGTTAACAAACAATATGTTTGTTTTTTTTTTTTTTCTTACTTATGTGAAATTTTGTGCAAAGCTTTCTCTGTATGTGAGTGATGGGGTCAGCACACATGGCGAGTAATACAGAGCTAGGGGAATGCAAAAAACCCCCCCCCCCCCCGCATTCCACTCGGACCAATATTACTCTATGGGGCTGCTCCCATGAGCGATTATTTTCTCAGCCTTAGGCTGGTTTCAGACGTCTGTGTATCCGGTACGTGTAACATCCGTTTTTAAAACGGATGCCACACGTGCCCATGTTATTATTTGCTGTTAATCACACGTCCGTGCTTTCACATGGACCGTGTGACCTCTCATGACCCCGCACGCACACACGTTGTCATGTCCGTTTTTTCTCTGGCAGCACGGGTGTCACACGGACCGCACACTGATGTGATCCGTGTGACATCTGTGTGACACGTAGCGGAGAAAACACAAAAGATTTTCTATATTTACCTCTCTCCAGTGATGCTGTCTCAGGCTCTGCTGCCTCCCGCTCCTTATCGCCGCTCATTATACTCACTGAATTTTCAGTGCTCTGTGGAGCTGGATGCAGGAGCAGCGCTGGGGACTTCAGTGCTGGGGACTGCATTGCTGGTTGAGTATACAGGTGTGTGTGTGTGTGTGTGTGTGTGTGTGTGTGTGAACCTTGAAGCCAGAACATCGCAGGAACTCGTCACAGTTCCCAATGAGCTCTGATGAACCCAAGAAGCTGTAGCGCGGGGGTCATCCCAGTTCATTGGGAACTCCAATGACCTCTTGGATTTCACTGTGCTTTCAGAATACTCACCTGTCCCCGTGATGCTGTCCTCGACGGTGCTGTATCCAGCGCTGTCCCCGCGATGCTCCGGCTACCAGGCCCTGAGTGTGGTGAATAATTGGTGGATATAACGAGAGGCAGTCAGGTGCGGGAGGCAGCAGAGCCGAAGAAAGCAGGTAAATATGGAAAATCTTTTTATTTCACAGACCTGTGTTTTCTTTGGTACCTGTCACACGTATACAAACACGAATGTCACACGTGTGCTACACGTGTGACACACGTATGACCATAACCATGCATGTGACTGGCACCTGATTAAACACGGACGTCTGAAACCGGCCTTAGGCTATGTCCGCACGTTGCTTTTTACCTGCTTTTTACCTGCTTTTTTGCTGCTTTTTCAACTGCAGCGTTTAATGCCAAAATGGTTGTGTTCTGCTTTTCAAGCAAAGTCTATGGGAATTTGGGTTTCTTGTCCGCACTATGCAGTTCAAACTGCAGCCTTTTTGTTGCAGAACTTTGGTCAAAAACTCAGCTTTGCAGTTCTAAACGCAAATGGCAAAAACAACTGACATGTGAATTGTTTTTGCCATTTGGGTTTTGCACTGCAAAGCTGAGTTTTTGACCAAAGTTCTGCAACAAAAAGGCTGCAGTTTGAACTGCATAGTGCGGACAAGAAACCCAAATTCCCATAGACTTTGCTTGAAAAGCAGAACACAACCATTTTGGCATTAAACGCTGCAGTTGAAAAAGCAGCAAAAAAGCAGGTAAAAAGCAGGTAAAAAGCAACGTGCGGACATAGCCTTAGTCGGACCGAGAAAACAGTGGCAGCATGCTGCAGGTGGAATGCTATCCAATTTCTCTCGCAGCCATTCAAGTGTGTGTGGGGGCGAGAGAAACATCGCATTACACTCACATTACAACAGAGTGTAATATGATTTTTGCATCACCCAGCAATGGAGAAGATAGGGAGATAAATACCTCCTCCCCTCCTCAGCGCCGGCCCTCCCCTCCGCAGCTGTGGTCCAATTGCAGGATCGAACCACACTCGCATGACACTCGGCTCCTGCTGTGCTGCGAGCTAAGCCAAGTGTCTTGCGAGGACTCGCACTAATCCCCGTGTGACCTCAGCTGTACAATCTGAATTTGGCTAGAGCTGGATATTCCCAACATCATGTGGCTGCTTTTCAATATTTTCCTCCTTTGTTTTTTCTTTCTTTTTTTCATTTATTTATTGAAGTAGAATTGTTTTTTTTTATTAGAATTTTTTTTATAGTATTTACAATATAAGATTAGAAGAGGAAAGGAACTCTCGAGTGAGCAATTTATCATTGATAATTTGGAAATTATCAGTCCCTAGCAGATGTTTCTGGTAGAATGACAGCTCTTTCATGCGCTTATGGGGTTCCAAGATGTCAGATCTCCAGCATTTATTTATATATATATATATATATATATATATATATATATATATATATATATATATATATATATATATATATATATATATATTTTGTGTGTGTGTATGTATGTGTGTACATAGCTTTTTATATATATATATATATATATATATATATATATATATATCTATATCTATAATTATATATTACAGTGCCTACAAGTAGTATTCAACCCCCTGCAGATTTAGCAGGTTTACACATTCAGAATTAACTTGGCATTGTGACATTTGGATTGTAGATCAGCCTGGAAGTGTGAAATGCACTGCAGCAAAAAAGAATGTTATTTCTTTTTTTTTTTTTTAAATTGTGAAAAGTTTATTCAGAGGGTCATTTATTATTCAACCCCTCAAACCACAAGAATTCTGTTTGGTTCCCCTAAAGTATTAAGAAGTATTTCAGGCACAAAGAACAATGAGCTTCACATGTTTGGATTAATTATCTCTTTTTCCAGCCTTTTCTGACTAATTAAGACCCTCCCCAAACTTGTGAACAGCACTCATACTTGGTCAACATGGGAAAGACAAAGGAGCATTCCAAGGCCATCAGAGACAAGATCGTGGAGGGTCACAAGGCTGGCAAGGGGTACAAAACCTTTTCCAAGGAGTTGGGCCTACCTGTCTCCACTGTTGGGAGCATCATCCGGAAGTGGAATGCTTATGGAACTACTGTTAGCCTTCCACGGCCTGGACAGCCTTTGAAAGTTTCCACCCGTGCCGAGGCCAGGCTTGTCCGAAGAGTCAAGGCTAACCCAAGGACAACAAGGAAGGAGCTCCGGGAAGATCTCATGGCAGTGGGGACATTGGTTTCAGTCAATACCATAAGTAACGTACTCCACCGCAATGGTCTCCATTCCAGACGAGCCCGTAAGGCACCTTTACTTTCAAAGCGTCATGTCAAGGCTCGTCTACAGTTTGCTCATGATCACTTGGAGGACTCTGAGACAGACTGGTTCAAGGTTCTCTGGTCTGATGAGACCAAGATCGAGATCTTTGGTGCCAACCACACACGTGACGTTTGGAGACTGGATGGCACTGCATATGACCCCAAGAATACCATCCCTACAGTCAAGCATGGTGGTGGCAGCATCATGCTGTGGGGCTGTTTCTCAGCCAAGGGGCTTGGCCATCTGGTCCGTATCCATGGGAAGATGGATAGCACGGCCTACCTGGAGATTTTGGACAAGAACCTCCGCTCCTCCATCAAGGATCTTAAGATGGGTTGTCATTTCATCTTCCAACAAGACAATGACCCAAAGCACACAGCCAAGAAAACCAAAGCCTGGTTCGAGAGGGAAAAAAATCAAGGTGTTGCAGTAGCCTAGTCAGTCTCCTGACCTTAACCCAATTGAAAACTTGTGGAAGGAGCTCAAGATTAAAGTCCACATGAGACACCCAAAGAACCTAGATAACTTGGAGAAGATCTGCATGGAGGAGTGGGCCAAGATAACTCCAGAGACCTGTGCCGGCCTGATCAGGTCTTATAAAAGACGATTATTAGCTGTAATTGCAAACAAGGGTTATTCCACAAAATATTAAACCTAGGGGTTGAATAATAATTGACCCACACTTATGTTGAAAATTTATTAAACCTGCAGGGGGGTTGAATACTATTTGCAGGCACTGTGTGTATGTGTGTGTGCGTATATATATATATATATATATATATATATATATATATATATATATATATATATATATATATATATATATATATATATATAATTATAAAAATTCAAACCCTCCTAACCAGTTTAAGATTAGCTAGTTTCTCCTGACCATGGCCATGAGTGCTAGCTCAGAGTTCCTGAAGCTACATGAGATCAGAATGATGTTTTAGGGTGTCAGTTCAGCGTAAATATACAGACCTCCCCGACCTTTTAAAATCTATGGGTGATCCGGAAGTTCTTAAAGATGTATTTACTTTTGTGTGGAACTATATAAGTTGGAACGCCAGGGTTCTGCCTTGTTCATTTTCCCACCTTTTAACTCCAGCTCGGACTCCCTTCATAAGGCTACTTTCACACATCAGTTTTCTGTATTCAGGTACAGTCCTTTTTTTTTCCGTATCCAACGTTTCCGGTTTTGTTGTGCAAACCGGACCCACCGGATCCGTTTTTAAGCGGATCCGTTGGGGACGGATCCGGAATAAAACGGATCCGGTGGGTCCGGTGTGCATCCGTTTTGCATCCGTTATGTCCGTTTTTTTACGGATCCGTTTTTTTAACACTAAACAAACAATTAACGCGTTCCGTATTCTGATTGGCTATTGGGAAAATATAGTATATATACAGTATTTTGAAGCATATATTACAGAATGAAGACAGAGACAAGCAGAAACCATGGATGTTATTCTTGCAAATTACACAAAGATCGCTGCAGATTTTATATTTGAGGCAAATCGCTTGGGTATCATCGTCAGAGAAAAGGAGCGACAGCGACTGAGGCGTCAGCGACATCGACGCTTTTGGATCCATCCCCTGACTGCCCAGAGACTGACACGTGGGGTGTTTTCAACCCTATACCTGGAGCTCCGTGGAAACCATGAAAAATTCACAAGCTATGTCCGGATGGCAGTGAATAATTTTGACGTCCTCCTTGGCCTTGTTGCGGACAACATACGTAAAACGGACACCTACAGCCGGTTCTCTATAACACCCGAGGAGCGTTTGCTGGTTACGCTTAGGTAAGTTTTTTTTTTAAATTGTATCCTCCTGTTAAATTGAGTTTTAACTGTAATGTGTTTGCTATTATTTTTTTATAATTATTGTCTTTCCTTTACAGATTCCTTGCAACTGGAGAGTCCCTTTCGTCCCTTCACTACCAGTTTCGACTAGGAATTTCCACCATCTCGGGAATCATTAGAGACACTTGCCAAGCCTTGTGGGATTGCCTCCATGAGGATTTCATCCCCCAGCCCACCAGGGACAGATGGCTTGCAATTGCCGAACAATACTACAACATTTGTCAGTTTCCAAATTGCCTTGGCTCAGTGGACGGCAAACATATAAGAATTGTGAAACCTGCTGCTTCGGGGTCAGAATACTACAATTATAAAAAGTATTTCTCAATTGTCCTAATGGCAATAACGGATGCGGACTACAAATTTATCTCAGTGGACATTGGCGCATATGGGAGATCCAATGACTCTCAGGTCTTTAAAATGTCCCCAATGGGGCGGCGAATCTATGGGAATACTTTTGATTTCCCTCCTGCAAGACCTCTTCCTGGCACATGTGAGCCCCCAATGCCCTTTGTTTTTGTGGCCGACGAAGCCTTTCAACTCTCCCAACATCTATTAAAGCCATATGCAAGCCGTGGATTGACGCAAACACAAAAAATATATAATTACCGATTATCCAGAGCCAGAAGAATGGTGGAATGCTCCTTTGGGATACTAACCAGCAAATGGCGAGTGTTGTTAACAGCGATTAATTTAAACATTGAAACTGTTGATGAAATAGTGAAAGCATGTGTGGTACTGCACAATTTTGTTTTAACAAAGGAACCTTTGTCCTTGGATGACCAGAGTTTGGAAGCCACCTCTTTGACTGACTACACCAGTCCTGGATTTAGGAGTAGTGTTGCCTGTTCAACAATACGTGACAAATATGCTGACTATTTTGTGTCCCCAGAAGGTAGAGTAGATTGGCAAGATCAAATGGTATAAGATTTTTCTTTAGTTTTATAACAAATAAAAATAGTTAAAAATAAATTAAAATATATCTTGTTAACCTTGTTAATTTTAATCTTTGAATCTCTTTAAAAATTTGTAATTTTTACACCGTCAAATTACAACATGTTATGTTTTTGTATTACCTTATTATTAACTTAACTTGCAAAATAATATTCCCCCCCAAAAAAAACAAGAACAAATAAATACTTTTCAACAAAAAACTTTTATTTTTTATTACATACATAAATTATAAATTTGTATATCTTGGGCTTGGGGTGGAGATAGTACTGGAGGGGCTGACAGGTGGGAGCACACGCACAGTTGGAGTATTGAGGGTGGAAAGTGGTGTTGGTGGTGGTGGTGGGGAAGTAACAGAAGGTGAAGGTGTGGTTGAGAAACCAAGAGGGAAACCAGGAGATGGGATGGGATTTGGTAAGGATTGAGGGGTGGAGTGGAGGGATTGGGAGACAGAAGAGGTGGCGGGTGAATTAGTGGCTTGAGTTGGGGTCATGATGGGTGTGGAAGGCGAGATGTGGTAGTGGGTAGGAAGTGTAGGGGCAGATGTGGTTGGGAGCTGGTACTGGGCCGCAGGCTGGTACTGGGCCGCAGGCTGGTACTGGGCCGCAGGCTGGTACTGGGCAGCAGGCTGGTACTGGGCAGCAGGCTGGTACTGGGCAGCAGGGGGAGTAGGGACAATGGCTGGAGGGGGGGCAGGTGCTGGAGGAGGGGTGGGTGGAGGTGGTTGGGAGGAAACCTGCGCCAGAGCCTGCCGTGTGGCTTGCATTACATGCATCTGCTGGTCAGGAGATAGCTTTTCCATGCGCTCTAGTACGGCTTGAAAAAAACAATGATTGGGTGATTTACTTGCATCTAAATGCAGCCTGTCCAGACGCGTGCACAATTCGTGTGTATTTTTTTCCATATTGGCATTTATGAAGCTAAAAGAAGAACGATTTTGTTCGGCTAATAATTTAATGGCGTTCTGGAAGGCTGCATTTAGATGCAAGAACTCGGGCGCATAGCTCTTTTCCTGACCCCTATGACGCTGACGCCCAGAACCCAAAGGTGTTCTACTGAGGGCAGCAGTGTCAGAGGGGTGGGGTAGGGGAAAAGCTATCTCGTCACCAGCAGCTTCAGGTAATGAAGTCTCACCGGAAGCTCCAGCGCAGGTGGATGGGACAGATGTAGATGGAAGGGAAGGTTCAGATGGGTCGGGTCTGTGCCTGTGTTCCCCAGTGGCGGACTGTTCAGGGATCGCTCCTGTCGGGTTCGATGCAGGCTCCCGAGTGCTGCAGACGGTGCTGTTAAAAAGAGGAAAAACAAAACAATAATTACTTTAATTGCTATACATTGGCACTGACTAAAAAAAAAGGCAAAAAAAATCAGACATAAAATATTATACTTTGTACATATTGTGGGGAATATTTACCTTCTGCACACCATAGTTGTCCGGAGGAACGACAAGGCTCTAAAGTAACGGTACTTCGATCTGCGTCCTCCGGATCCACTCGGGGCCTGCATCTCTTGATTCAACTCCTTTTTGAAGCGATCCCTGATTGACCGCCACCGCTTCTGAAGTTTGTCACCTGAAAGTGGAAAGCACAAAGTGGTTAGTATACAACACATTACATCCTGCAGCATAACCTACTGAACTGTGAATACTTACGCGCTTTCTTCTGGCCACGAGAATTGAGCTCCCCCCAACCTTCTATCGCTGCGTGGCATACCTCGTCCCAGAGTCGACGGGTTACGATAGAATCAGCGTGGCGGCGGTCAGACATGTTCCACAGCGGCTCCCTCTCTCTAACTTCATCGATGAGGAGGTCGATGTTGATAAATCCGGCCTCCTCACCGTCAGAATCGGGAGCACGCTGTGATGCCTGTTCAAAGAAAGAAAAAAGAAATTAAAAAAAAAAAAATTAGACATAAATTCACACAGACATGAAAAAAAAAAAAAAAAAAAAAAAAATCTTACACTATGACCACCGCCACCTCGACGACGACCCTGGGACGGTCTTGGGGGAGCTCTATCGTGAGCCCTAGAAGTTGAAGCCTTTTTAGTGAAGAAAAAAAAAAAACATTATTTACTTATGTGTTTGGTGTGCTGTGGTAAACAATTCCTGTATGAAACTTACACTATGACCGCCCGCTCCGTGTATTTCTCCACCCCTTCCGTCCTCTTCTGGCAGCATCTCCTGTGATGTTTCGGCCACCTGTGTAAATGTCGTTTATTTAAAAAATTTTTTATTTTTTATTAAAAAAAACACCCAAAAAAAAAAAAATATACCTCAGTTTGTGAACCGGAGGGCGGGCTACCAGAAGACGACATATCTTTTTTTATTACAGGCCTCGCACACCAACTGGCTGGCCCAAACGATGACCGCAACACTGCACCTGTAAAAAAAGAAAAAAAAATGTCTAAGTACATGTACGCAGCTCACAACAGTGATCTGTGGACAGTACTGTGGACATTACCTCAGGAACACTCTCCTCCAAATAAATTCTCACTGGCACTGAAGCAAACGTACCCAGCAACTGGCTGGCCCAAACGATGACCGCAACACTGCACCTGTAAAAAAAGAAAAAAAAATGTCTAAGTACATGTACGCAGCTCACAACAGTTATCTGTGGACAGTACTGTGGACATTACCTCTTCCCTGGAGCACTGGACTGGAGGACAGCAGAAGTTGAAGTCAGGAACGAACGGCAGGAGGTGTGTAGAATGTGCTGGATCCTTTTATAAGTTTTGTGATGATGAAAAAAAAAAATTTGCGCATGCTCTGTTTACCAAACCGGATGCGGTCACCGCATCCGGTTTAAACCGCATTGCGCCGGATCCGGCATGCATAGACAACCATTGTATACAATGCCGCATTGTACCGGATCCGGCAGAATGCGGTTTTTTTAAGGGGCAAAAAAACGTTACATGATACGTTCTATCCGGCCGCCGCATTTAATTATTTTGCCGCATCCGGAAAAAACCGGATGCACCGCAAAGCCATCAGGTACAATCCGGTTACAATGCAAGTCTATGGGGATAAACCGGATGCGATACCGGATCCGTTTTATCCTTTTTTTTCCGGATTGTACCTGATGGCAAAAAACTGATGTGTGAAAGTAGCCTAAATGGCCAATAATTACAAAATGGTAACCTCACTATACCAGTTTTTTTTTTTTCTTTGTTTTTTTTTGTTTTTGTTTTGTTTTTACATTTCATAAATGGATATGGGGCACAAAAAAATATATACTTATACTAACATTTCTACACGTCTGAATTTCTATGAAAGTTTAATTAATTAACTAATAATAATGTGGAGGAAAAAAATATATTCACTATTTTAATAGATAATGTTTTGTTGTTTGTTTGTTTGTTTTTTTTTTCACAAAAGCTGGCGTTGCTCCATTCCTATTAACTCTTTACAATCCTATAATGGAAGTTATGGAAACAGTGTAGCTCAATCTGCTCTGTATTTTCCTTAGCATGAATGCTTTTGTGGATAGTCAGAGACTCTGTCACTAATTTATTGCAGAAATTTCTACAACTGAAAAATACATGTAGGGACATGGCTTATGTCCTCAAAATGCAGCAGGAAAAAATGTTGCATGTGTCCGCAACAAAATAAGCCTCAGCAATGTTCTGTGGTTATTGCAGTTTTGTTGCATTTCAATGACATTTTCATTTGTTTTTTTTTGTTTTTTTTTTTACTGCAGAGCACTGTGATTCTACCCTTTAAAAACAACTGTGTTTTTAAATGTTTTTTCAGACCCCACATCAAAGCTTATAGTGAGTAAGCATCCATGAATGCTGTGATTGTGAGTTTTCATGAAATCACATCCACTTGAAATTATAAATGCAGCAGATTCACAAAACATACTGATTAAAAAAAATGCAGCTCTAAATAATTTTTTTTCCAAGCCACCATTATGTTGCACATTGCATCACTAACAAGACGTTGGGGGCAGTTTAATTTAAAAAAAGGATGTGACAAGTTCCTTTAACTTGGTGCCATTACAAAGAAATTCAGCTTCTTGCACCATCAACAATTGAGGTCATCGAAATCTTACGTTTTTTTAGGATCAGCCCATAAAAGGTAATTCATAACCTTTACCATGCTTTTCCCACCAGACACATTGTCCTGAATTATCCCGTGTAAATGGGTCTTAACTTGCATTATTTACCAAGCTGACAAGGTTAACTATGTACAGTAAGTATATAGCAAGACACCTAATTAGATATCTGTGAGCTGATGCAGCGCTGTGTAGACTGAATCTACCGTAGACGTGGTCATGTAACCGCTGCCTTTCTACATTGGGGTGTTGAAGGTTTTGTGTTTGAAAACACATGATTTAGAGATGATCTTGGGTCTTCAGCTGGATCTGTGGCATGGTACAGACCAATTACCTGTGCCCCACATTGTGACTAATACATTCTATTTTTAGGGAAAAATTCTCTAACAAAGGCTAGTGTGAGATTGCGCATGTGACATCTTGAATTTTTAGAGCCATTTATCAAACATGTCATATGCTACATATTTTGGATTCTGTTAAGTAATGCAGAAAGACCTCCGCTTATTCTTATAATGAAATGTGTAAATTTGGGTATTTTTACGGTCACCCTATGAAAGCTAAAATAACTTTATATGCACTATTATCTTAACTGTGAAATGTGCTGGTGAAATTCCATGTTATCATGTTCCATGTTTCATGCTTTGTTCATATCGTAAAGATGTAATGCTAATAAGACTGCAGAAGACCATAAAGAAATGACAACCATAAAGCCCTATTTGCATGTCCGCAACGCACATATGTGTTCTATCAGCGGTTTTCACGGTCTATGGAACATGCGTTCACTATTTTTGTTGGCCCCAAAACATGTTTTGGTTTTTTTTCTGACTTTTATAGATTAAATTTTGTCTATTTTAATGGAATCTGTCACCCGGATTTTGCTATATAATCTTAGAGCAGCATAATAAAGAAATGAAGACCCTGAAGTGTCACTTACCTAGTGCATTTTTTATAAAAATCCATGTTTTATCAGGTGAAGATTATCACTAGAGGACTGCTTGGCCTGCTGCCAGGTAGTCCAACCATGCCTCCACCACTTAGTGGCAGCTTTCTGCCTATGCACAATTCACACACAAATGCAGATTAGTGGGGAGTGGGGTTATATAGAGCTCAGCATTTAGAGATAAATCTGCAGCGGATGAAATGGTGATTTTATAAAAAAATACAGCAAACAGCTCAGAAAATGACATCTCTGGAGTCTCTACGGCTATGTCATGCTGCACTCAGTTGGGGTAGCAAAAACCTGGTGACAGATACCTGATACGTTAATGGACGCATGAATAAATAGGACAGCAGTCGAATGCCATATGTGTCACATCCTACAGCTGTCCATTTTTTGCTATCTCAGAATGCATAAGAGCAGCTTAGCTAATCTTATGACTGGTGAAAACAAATTATTGATTGCTCTCAGTGAGAAAAACATTTAAAATTTTTGTAGTTGTGATACCTTTTAATGGCTAACTAAAATAAAATATATGATAATGTTATAAAGCAAGCTTTCGAGACATCTCAGGTCTCTTCCTCAGGCATGGTATGACAAAATATCTGAAGAAACACAAATATATGCACAAACAGAGCAGAGGGATGGCATAATAAAATACATTTAAATAAACAAACACAGCTTAGAAAGTGAATCCTTAGTTAGCTAACTAAGGCTAAGTTCACATTTCCGTTGATTTGTATCAGTCACATGCGTCGCTTGACGCATGTGACTGATGCGCTGTTCAACGCTGTACAACGGATGACAAAGAACAGAATTCTTTGTCGGATTCCGTTGTGTGCTGGGGGCGGAGTTCGGGGGCAGAGCCGAGCGGGGGGGGCGGGGCCAGGCGCTGAGGATGTCAGTGGAAGTGCTGCGGTCTGCATGCCTGGGGACAGGTGAGTGTATCTGTGAGTGAGTGAGTGTGTGTATGTGCATGTATGTATGTATGTATGTATGTATGTGTGTGCACATGCAAAGTGCGGGAGGGGGCGGAGCCGAGCGGGGGGCGGGGCCAGGCGCTGAGGATGTCAGTAGAAGTGCTGCGGTCTGCATGGCTGGGGACAGGTGAGTGTATGTGTGAGTGAGTGTGTGTATGTGCATGTATGTATGTATGTATGTGTGTGTGTGCACATGCAAAGTGCGGGAGGGGGCGGAGCCGAGCAGGGGAAGTGTCGGCCTCCCTGCACACGTAACCAGCCTAAATATCGGGTAACAGCAAAGCACCCGATGTTTACCTTGGTTACCCGATATTTACCTTGGTTACGGGCCTACACCGCTTAGCACTGGCTCCTTGCACCGTAACCAGGGTAAATATCGGGTAACCAACCAAAGCTGGTGACGTGTGCAGGGAGCCAGAGAGCATGCGCAGCGAAATCCGACGGATCTCGCTGCTCAAAAAACGTTACATGCTGCGTTCCCCCCGCCCGGCGGTCAGTCGTTCCACGACTGATCAGTCGGGCGGAGGGTGCAACGCAGCATCATCAGTCACAATCCGCTGCTCATACAAGTCTATGGGAGCAGCGGAATCCGCTAAACGGATTCCGCTGTTTACAAGAGCAGCGGATTGTGACTGATAGATTTTAGCGGAAAGGTGAACTTAGCCTAAGGATTCACTTTCTAAGCTCAGTGTTTGTTTATTAGTCATTAAAAGGTATCACAACTACAACATTTTAATTTTGTTTCTCTCACTGAGAGCAATCAATAATTTTTCAACTGGCTAACACGGTACCAAAACCTTTTTCTTTTAGGTGAAAACTAACACATGGATGAAAATGGGTAAAAAGCACAGGTTCAAAATCTGTTTTATTTCTCGTTTAGCAAACAAAAAAAACAGGATGTTAGATGCTATTCACTTCTCATTCCTGAATAGAAGGACCCAGAGCTTCTCCTTTCTTAAGGTACCGTCACACATAACGAGATCGCTAGCGAGATCGCTGCTGAGTCACGGTTTCTGTGACGCAGTAGCAATCCCGTTAGCAATCTCATTATGTGTGACATCTACCAGCGATCAGGCCCCTGCTGTGAGATCGTTAGTCGTTGCAGAATGGTCCAGGCCATTTTCTTCAAAGGCGATGATGTCCTGCTGGGCAAAACACATCGCTGTGTTTGACACTGTGTGACAGGGTCACAGTGACTGCTAAGATCGTTATACAGGTCGCTACTGCGACCTGTATCGTTCCTGCATCGTTGGTAAGATCTGACTGTGTGACATCTCACCAGCGACCTCCCAGCGACTTACCAGCGATCCCTATCAGGTCGCATCGTTTACGGGATCGCTGGTAAGTCGTTGTGTGTGACTGGGCCTTTAGGCTGAATTCATACTATTGAAAGACTGACCACAGATTTGCAGACCGGTGCTCAACAGCCTCCTACCCATATGAATCTATTGAGTCTGGGTCAGGTGACTGGTGGTCTGTCTGGAAATCGCCATCTCTGTTTAAACCTTGATATTCGGACATCTTTATTCAGCCATATGTCAATCTAGTTCAGGGGTGGGGAACCACCTGCCCGCGGGCCGTATGTGTCCCCCAATGACTTTTTATATGGCCGAAGGGCACATTACCGAGGACCGCAGTACTCGGGCGGCAACCGCGGTCTTGTCGGCTGCCAGTCCTTCAAATCACAATGTGTGGTGCGCATACTATTAGATCCAGCAGTGTGAGGACGTACTTTGTGTGCGGGGTAAGCGTGGGATGTGCTGCGCTCCCCTCCCACAGAAGAAGAGGAGCATCAAGTTTACCAGCCTCCCTTTTGTACATTCCTCCTGCCGTGCTGTGAGCCTCCTGCTTCCCGCCGTGCTGTGAGCCTCCTGCTTCCCGCGGTGCTGTGAGCCTCCTGCTTCCCGCGGTGCTGTGAGCCTCCTGCCTCCCGCGGTGCTGTGAGACTCCCTAGTACTGTGAATGCCGACCACTGCTATGTGCCCCCCACCCAGTGCTGTGTGCCACCCCTACCCAGTGCTGTGTGCCACCCCATTGGTGATGTCTGTGCCCCTTCAGTCCTGTCTGTGCTCCATTGGTGATGTCTATGCCCCCTCAGTCCTGTCTGTGCCCAATTGGTGATGTCTATGCCCCCTCAGTCCTGTCTGTGCCCAATTGGTGATGTCTATGCCCCCTCAGTCCTGTCTGTGCCCCATTGGTGATGTCCGAGACCCAACCCCACCTGTGATGGGGATAAGTCCTCAGCCCCTCCTTTGATGTATATATGTCACCAGCCCCTCCTGTGATGTATGTGTCTCCTATGTGATGTATATGATTTACCAATCTGTTGACTGCGCTCCAGACCAAGACAAACCTACAAAAGCAGTTGTGAGAAGTAACATGATCAATATCACCTACTTCACAGCTGCACAAAAGAGAAGCAGCTCCAGCCACCACAGTAGGGGTATAGGGGGGAGTTAATTAATTGGTTGACAAAATATATTAGGGTGATTTTCAAGCTGATAATTTTGTGCGGCCCCCGAAGGTTGGCAGAAATTTCCAAATGGCCCCCGGCAGAAAAAAAGGTTCCCCACCCCTGATCTAGTTCCTTAAAAAAACCTAAGCCCTCACCACCACCACCACCACCACCACCTTCTAGCCCCTTGGCAACATAGATAAGTCTACCCTCTGGGTTCACCACCTTGGAGCCTTCTAGTAGCTTTATGATCTCTTCATGGTTTGTGAATTGCTGGTCTATATCATACTTCCATAACAGCTTATGTGCAAAACCTGAATGTACCAAATAGAAAGAACACAGTTCTGTTGTTACTTGCAATTTTTCCAGCTTGTCCTATAAGATGCCGCTCTGGGTCACAGGGGGAACATACATCGGCGTCCGAAATGTAAAACTAGCTGCAAATTATAAACTGGACCCTATAGTTCATGCAACTGAAAATACCTGACGGAAAGTTTATTAGTTTCAATTTTTCACTTATCCATACAGTACTGACATATTTTGCAATGCTGTACAGTGTTTCAGTACACTGTGTGCAGAATTATTAGGCAAATGAGTATTTTGATCACATGATACTTTTTATACATGTTGTCCTACTCCAAGCTGTATAGGCTTGAGAGCCAACTACCAATTAAGTAAAGCAGGTGATGTGCATCTCTGTAATGAGGAGGGGTGTGGTGTAATCACATCAACACCCTATATAAGATGTGCTTAATTATTAGGCAACTTCCTTTCCTTATGGTTACCCGATGTTTACCTTAGTTACCAGCTCACACCGCTTAACTTAGCGTGTGCAGGGAGCAGGAGCCGGCACTGGCAGCGTGAGAGCTGCGGAGGCTGGTAACGAAGGTAAATATCGGGTAACCACCTTGGTTACCCGATGTTTACCTTGGTTACAGCTTACCGCAGGCTGTCAGACGCCGGCTCCTGCTCCCTTCACATTCAGGATTGTTGCTCTCTCGCTGTCACACACAGCGATGTGTGCTTATCAGCGGGAGAGCAACAATAAAAAAACTAACCAGGGCTGTGTGTAACGAGCAGCGATCTCACAGCAGGGGCCAGATCGCTGCTCAGTGTCACACACAGCGAGATCGCTAATGAGGTCACAAAAAACGTGACTCAGCAGCGATCTCAGTAGCGATCTCGCTGTGTGTGAAGTACCCCTTAAAGGGAACCTGTCAGCAGAAATGTCCCCTAAAACCTAACAGATTCCCCCTCTGCAGCTCCTGGGCTGCATTCTATAAAGGTCCCTGTTATGATTGTGCCCACTTTCTGACCGAAAAAAAGTGTTTATAAAGTTGTACCTTTTTGGCTTCTGATTCTGTAAATCTGTCACGGGGGCGGGCTGCCTGATGGCCGTTATTCTGCCCCCTGGTCCTGTATGCCGCCCCCATCGCTGATTTCAATACTTCTGGACGCCGCCCACTGCTCCAGCCATCCCCGCGCATGCCCAGTGCCCATCTCTCGGGGATGAGCACTGTGCCCAGCGTCACCGCTGGTGACGTGCACGCAGGGTTAAGATTATTGGCGGTGCTGTGATGTTTATTCCTAAGCAACCGCCCATAATCGCGGGACCGCGCTTTCCCCCTCGGCCTGCTTCTTTCTGCGCAAGCGCGCTGCTGCTGACCTCACTTCGCCTCCTTCCCATCTTGCCCCGAGGCAGGAAATAGATGGGAAGAGCGCGGAGCAGTGACTACACCGAAAGCGCGGTCCCGCGATTATGGGCGGTTGCTTAGGAATAAACATCACAGCACCGCCCATAATCTTAACCCTGCGTACACGTCACCAGCGGTGACGCTGGGCACAGTGCTCATCCCCGAGAGATGGGCACTGGGCATGCGCGGGGATGGCTGGAGCAGTGGGCGGCGTCCAGAAGTATTGAAATCAGCGATGGGGGCGGCATACAGGACCAGGGGGCAGAATAACGGCCATCAGGCAGCCCGCCCCCGTGACAGATTTACAGAATCAGAAGCCAAAAAGGTACAACTTTATAAACACTTTTTTTCGGTCAGAAAGTGGGCACAATCATAACAGGGACCTTTATAGAATGCAGCCCAGGAGCTGCAGAGGGGGAATCTGTTAGGTTTTAGGGGACATTTCTGCTGACAGGTTCCCTTTAAGGCCCCGTCACACTAAACAACATCGCTAGCAACATCGCTGCTAAGGAACAACTTTTGTGAAGTTGCTAGCGATGTTGCTGTGTGTGACATCCAGCAACAACCTGGCCCCTGCTGTGAGGTCGTTGGTTGTTGCTGAATGTCCTGGGCCATTTTTTAGTTGTTGCTCTCCCGCTGTGAAGCACAGATCGCTGTGTGTGACAGCGAGACAGCAACAAC
The DNA here is from genome assembly GCF_048569485.1 of Anomaloglossus baeobatrachus. Taxonomy (NCBI): domain Eukaryota; kingdom Metazoa; phylum Chordata; class Amphibia; order Anura; family Aromobatidae; genus Anomaloglossus; species Anomaloglossus baeobatrachus. The sequence continues at coordinate 324,195,923 of NC_134354.1, forward strand.
TAAATGTGCAGGCAGCAGGAGCCAGCTTCTGCTGAGGCTGGTAACCAATGTAAACATCGGGTAACCAAGAAGCCCTGTCCTTGGTTACCCGATATTGCTTTGATACCAGCCTCAGCCGCTCTCACTGTCAGTGCCGGCTCCTGCTCTGTGCACATGTAGCTGCAGGACACATCGGGTTAATTAACCCGATGTGTGCTGTAGCCAGGAGAGCAGGGAGCCAGCGCTAAGCATTGTGCGCTGCTCCCTGCTCTGTGCACATGTAGCTGCAGCACACATCGGGTAATTAACCCCATGTGTGCTGTACTAGGAGAGCAGTGAGCCAGCGCTCAGTGTGCGCTGCTCCCTGCTCTCTGCACGTATGGCTGGTCACTGGTTGCTGGTGAGCTCACCAGCAACTCGTGTAGTGACGCTCCAGCGATCCCTGCCAGGTCAGGTTGCTGGTGGGATCGCTGGAGCGTCAGTGTGACATCTCACCAGCAACCTCCTAGCAACTTACCAGCGATCCCTATCGTTGTTGGGATCGCTGGTAAGTTGTTTAGTGTGACTGGACCTTAAGAAATGTCTCTATCTCCAGCAGAACTGCTTATCACTGTTGTTCATAGTTTGATAGAACATATATATTTGAGTGACATTTATAAAATTTATATGAAAGTTCAATTATGAAATATTTAATACATTTTTTTTTAAAGCTGGAGTCTGAGTCGGTACATTTCTACCGACTCCGACTCCAACCAAAACTAACTCCGACTCCACGACTCCGACTCCACAGCCCTGGTTTAAGGGAATCTGTTAGGCTGCTTTCACATATCCGTTTTTTGCTGAGCGGCACAGTACGGTGCTCTGCAGAAAAAACGCAACAGTTTTTTTTTTTTTTTGTTGCCGCCGGTTGCTTTTTTCCCCCGCATAGACTTGCATTAGCGCCGTATTGTGCCGCATTGCCTTGCGTTGCATCTGTTTTTTGCCGGCTATGGTATATTTAGCCCATGCGGCAGCCGGATGGAACGTTGCCTGGCACGTTTTTTGTGCGGCGAAAAAAACGCATTGCGCCGGCCAGATGTGGTTTTTTGCACTGCGCATGCTCAGTATCAAGCAGCATCCGTCAAAAACCGGACGGGCCGCATGCAAAAAATTATGCAACGGATCCGTTTTTTTTCCCCCGCATCCGTTGCATAGGTTTTTGAGCCGCACTGCAAAAACTGGATGTGTGAAAGCAGCCTTACCAGGTTTTTGCTCCCCCATCTGAGAGCAGCATAATTTAGAAACAGAGACCCTGATTCCAGCGATGTGTCACTTACTGAGGTGTTTGCTGTCATTTTGATAAATTAAATGATTTCTCTGCTGCAGATTTAGCAGTTATACAGAGCTCATGAATATGCTGGCCTTCCTGACAGCAGGACAAGTAGTCTCTAATGATGATCTACTGTTGATTAATCAGTGATTTTATGAAAGCTACAATAAGCAGCCCAGTAAGTGGCACATCACTGAAATCAGGATCTCTGCTCCTACATTATGCTGCTCTCAGATTAGGTGGCAAAAATCTTGTGACAGATTCCCTTTTAGGCTATGTGCGCACAGTGCGTTTTTCGCGGCGTTTTTGCGCGTTTTTCGGGTGCGTTTTTGGCCTCAAAACTGCAGGACTTTGCTTCCCCAGCAAAGTCTGAGTTTTCATTTTTGCTGTCCGCACACATCTGTTTTTTTTTTTCAGCTGCGTTTTTGTGGTGCCACAAAAACGCAGCATGTCAATTATTCCCGCGTTTTTCACTGCGCTTTTCATCCATTGAGTTCAATGGGATGTTGAAAGACGCAATGAGAAATGCAAATAGCTGCGTTTTGGTGCGTTTCTAAGACCAAAAACGCAGCTATAAACGCAGGAGGTGGGTAGTAAAGTGACGTGTACAGGAAGAGGATTCCTTCTGTCAGTATATACAGAAGCGTGAATCCTCCCGGTACCGTCACCGTCGCTTCCACCTCCCGTCTTGTGCATGTATGCTGCCGTGCGGCGCCATGTACAGGCAGGAGGTGGAAGCGGCTGCGAAAACAAAAGTTAACAGTAGAAAAAAAAAAAAAAGTTATACTCACCTGTCTGCAGACTCCCGGTGCCATGCCCGCTCCCAGCTGCTCTCCCGGTATCGCCGCTCCGGCTGTGTGCAGACGGCCGGGAAACCTCCGATGGATGCAGGACCTGGCGATGGATCACCTGATGCAGTCACCTGACGCATCAGGTGATCGTAAGTATCGCGGTGACGCGGGCGCCCGGCCGGTATCAGCGGATGCGTCAGGAGACTTCATCAGCTGATTACTGGAAGCTGCTGCAGCGATCGGACGGGATCAGACTCCCGCCCCATCGCTGCAGGAGCTGCCGGTAATCAGCACATAAGTGAGTATTATTTATTTATTTTTTTTTTGCACCGATGCATCAGCTGCTTGTATAAACGGCTTTTATACAATCAGCTGATGTGTGATGGGATTCAGGCACTTGATCCTGACAGATCATCTGATCGCTTTGCCTTCCAGCAAACCGATCAGATGATATTGGATTCGGATTGGACGGCGCGGGACCCTGACCCAGGATTACTGCGGAGGGGGGTTCTTTATTTCAATAAAGATGGAGTCACTAATTGTGTTGTGTTTTATTTCTAATAAAAATATTTTTCTGTGTGTTGTGTTTTTTTTTTATCTTTACTAGAAATTCATGGTGGCCATGTCTAATATTGGCGTGACACCATGAATTTCGGGCTTATGGCCAGCTATACAGCTAGCCCTAACCCCATTATTACCCGGCGAGCCACCCGGCATCAGGGCAGCTAGAAGAGTTGGATACAGCGCCAGAAGATGGCGCTTCTATGAAAGCGCCATTTTCTGGGGTGGCTGCGGGACTGCAATTCACAGCGGGGGTGCCCAGAAAGCATGGGCACCCTGCACTGTGGATTCCAATCCCCAGCTGCCTAGTTGTACCCGGCTGGACTCAAAAATTGGGCGAAGCTCACGTCATTTTTTTTTTTAAATTATTTCATGAAATTCATGAAATAATTTAAAAAAAAAAGGGCTTCCCTATATTTTTGGTTCCCAGCCGGGTACAAATAGGCAGCTGGGGATTGGGGGCAGCCCGTACCTGCCTGCTGTACCCGGCTAGCATACAAAAATATGGCGAAGCCCACGTCCTTTTTTTTGTTTGGGGGGCAAAGAAATCCTGCATACAGTCCTGGAAGGAGGATGCTGAGCCTTGTAGTTCGACAGCTGCTGTCTGCTCTCCTGCATGCACTATTGGATGGAGTATGCTGAGCCTTGTAGTTCTGCAGCTGTCTGCTCTCCTGCATACACTATTGGATGGAGGATGCTGAGCCTTGTAGGTCTGCTCCCCCTGACTCTCCCTCAAGCATACAGACCTGGATGGAGCATGCTGAGCCTTGTAGTTCTGCAGCTGCTCTCTGCTCTCCTGCATACACTATTGGATGGAGTATGCTGAGCCTTGTAGTTCTGCAGCTGTCTGCTCTTCTGCATACACTAGTGGAGAATGAAGAACACATTGAAGAAGGAAATGACATCAGACCTTTTTTTTTTTTTTTGTTCACTGATAAAAAACGCATAAGGACGCAGTGAGCAAAAACGCAGCAAAAAAACGCTGCAAAACGCGTGCGTTTTTTGCCGCGTTTTTTCGACGCAGGTGCTTTTTTAGCGGCCAAAAACGCAGCGTCAAAAAAACGCAGTGTGCGCACATAGCCTTAAGATGTCTCTTTTAGAGGTCGGAATCTCAGAATGCTGGGCTTTTTTTTTGGCTTGGGCTGCTTTCACACTTGCGTTGTGCGGCATCCGTTGCAATACGCCGCCTTGAGGAATTACGGTGACCGTTGCAGGAAGCCGTTTATTCCTCATAGGCTTTTATTAAGGGTGGATTGCAACATATGGTCTTGCGTTGGATCCGCCCAGCGGCGCATCAGTTGTTTTGTCGGTGACCGTCAGTTCCCGTCGAGCGGAAGGAACTCTGAATGTAGCATTTTTTTGTTGCTGTAAAAAAACGCACTCCGCAGGATTCCGTCGGGATCCGTTAAGAGGCATAATGAGAGTCTATGGTGCTGGAATCTGTCGCCATGCATTTGACGACTAATTCCAGTGCAGGATTCCGTCAAGTTCTACTGAGCATGCTCAGCATGTCCAGCAAAACGTTCTAAATCTTTTAAAATCACTCCTGGTCTCTCTCTGTCTGTCTCTCTGTCTCTCGGTCTGTCTGTCTCTCGGTCTGTCTGTCTCTCGGTCTGTCTGTCTCTCGGTCTGTCTGTCTCTCGGTCTGTCTGTCTCTCGGTCTGTCTGTCTCTCGGTCTGTCTGTCTCTCGGTCTGTCTGTCTCTCGGTCTGTCTGTCTCTCGGTCTGTCTGTCTCTCGGTCTGTCTGTCTCTCGGTCTGTCTGTCTCTCGGTCTGTCTGTCTCTCGGTCTGTCTGTCTCTCGGTCTGTCTGTCTCTCGGTCTGTCTGTCTCTCGGTCTGTCTGTCTCTCGGTCTGTCTGTCTCTCGGTCTGTCTGTCTCTCGGTCTGTCTGTCTCTCGGTCTGTCTGTCTCTCGGTCTGTCTGTCTCTCGGTCTGTCTGTCTCTCGGTCTGTCTGTCTCTCGGTCTGTCTGTCTCTCGGTCTGTCTGTCTCTCGGTCTGTCTGTCTCTCGGTCTGTCTGTCTCTCGGTCTGTCTGTCTCTCGGTCTGTCTGTCTCTCGGTCTGTCTGTCTCTCGGTCTGTCTGTCTCTCGGTCTGTCTGTCTCTCGGTCTGTCTGTCTCTCGGTCTGTCTGTCTCTCGGTCTGTCTGTCTCTCGGTCTGTCTGTCTCTCGGTCTGTCTGTCTCTCGGTCTGTCTGTCTCTCGGTCTGTCTGTCTCTCGGTCTGTCTGTCTCTCGGTCTGTCTGTCTCTCGGTCTGTCTGTCTCTCGGTCTGTCTGTCTCTCGGTCTGTCTGTCTCTCGGTCTGTCTGTCTCTCGGTCTGTCTGTCTCTCGGTCTGTCTGTCTCTCGGTCTGTCTGTCTCTCGGTCTGTCTGTCTCTCGGTCTGTCTGTCTCTCGGTCTGTCTGTCTCTCGGTCTGTCTGTCTCTCGGTCTGTCTGTCTCTCGGTCTGTCTGTCTCTCGGTCTGTCTGTCTCTCGGTCTGTCTCTGTCTCTCTGCCTGTCTCTGTCTCTCTGCCTGTCTCTGTCTCTCTGCCTGTCTCTGTCTCTCTGCCTGTCTCTGTCTCTCTGCCTGTCTCTGTCTCTCTGCCTGTCTCTGTCTCTCTGCCTGTCTCTGTCTCTCTGCCTGTCTCTGTCTCTCTGCCTGTCTCTGTCTCTCTGCCTGTCTCTGTCTCTCTGCCTGTCTCTGTCTCTCTGCCTGTCTCTGTCTCTCTGCCTGTCTCTGTCTCTCTGCCTGTCTCTGTCTCTCTGCCTGTCTCTGTCTCTCTGCCTGTCTCTGTCTCTCTGCCTGTCTCTGTCCCTCTGCCTGTCTCTGTCCCTCTGCCTGTCTCTGTCCCTCTGCCTGTCTCTGTCTCTCTGCCTGTCTCTGTCTCTCTGCCTGTCTCTGTCTCTCTGCCTGTCTCTGTCTCTCTGCCTGTCTGTCTGTCTCTCTGCCTGTCTGTCTGTCTCTCTGCCTGTCTGTCTGTCTCTCTGCCTGTCTGTCTGTCTCTCTGCCTGTCTGTCTGTCTCTCTGCCTGTCTGTCTGTCTCTCTGCCTGTCTGTCTGTCTCTCTGCCTGTCTGTCTGTCTCTCTGCCTGTCTGTCTGTCTCTCTGCCTGTCTGTCTGTCTCTCTGCCTGTCTGTCTGTCTCTCTGCCTGTCTGTCTGTCTCTCTGCCTGTCTGTCTGTCTCTCTGCCTGTCTGTCTGTCTCTCTGCCTGTCTGTCTGTCTCTCTGCCTGTCTGTCTGTCTCTCTGCCTGTCTGTCTGTCTCTCTGCCTGTCTGTCGGTCGATCTCTCCCTCACCCCCTTTCTCATGCTCACCGATATCACCGGCGTGGCGCTGCACGGCTGTCACTGCTCTGGCAGCTTTTCCTCTTTTGAAAATGCCGGCCGGTCATTATTCAATCTCGTATTCACTGCTTTTCCCGCCCACCAGCGCCTATGATTGATTGCAGTCAGACCTGCCCCCACGCTGAGTGACAGCTGTCTCACTGCAACCAATTACAGCTGCCGGTGGGCAGGTCTATATCATGCAGTAAAATAAATAATTTAAAAAAAACGACGTGAGGTCCCCCCTCAGATTTGATACCAGCCAAGGTAAAGCCACACGGCTGAAGGCTGGTATTCTCAGGGTGGGGCGCTCCACATTAAAGACAAAAAAACACCCTCTGTCACCACTTTATTAGTCCCCAAATACCCCTACAGGTCCGGCGTAATCCTCACGAGGTCCCACTACGCTTTCAGATCTGCTACATGAAGCTGACAGGAGCGGCCGTGGAACACCGCCACTCTGTCAGCTCCATGCAGCAACTGAAGTGAATCGCTCTGTCAGTGTGGACGTCACTCAGGTAGTGCCGGGGTATGTGCGGGGATGATGGGGGCGGTAGTGCCGCTGTGTGCGGTGGTGATGATGAGGGCGGTAGTGCCGTGGTGATGATTGGGGCGGTAGTGCCGGTATGTGCGGTGGTGATGATGGGGCCGGTAGTGTCGGTGTGTGCAGTGATGATGGGTGCGGTAGTGCCGGGGTGTGTGCGGTGGTGATGGAGGCATTAGTGCCTGGGTGTGTGTGGTGGTTCTGATGGAGGCAGTAGTGCCTGTGTGTGCGGTGATGATGGTCTCTCTCTCTCGATCTCTCTCGATCTCTCTCTCTCTCGATGTCTCTCGATCTCTCTCTCGCAATGTCTCTCGCGATGTCTCTCGCGATCTCTCTCGAAACCTTTTAACGCAACACGTTATTTCACAGGAATCCGTTGCCTTTATTATCACACTATTTACAACGCATCCGTCACATGCGTCCCAGAACGCACTGTGACTGATGCCGTACAACGCAAGTGTGAAAGCATCCTTACTTATTGGTCAATGGTCATGTGGAATTGTCTAATGACAATGTCTTGGAAAATTGGCACTCTAAGGTGGGCTTTGCACGTTGCGATATCGCAAGCCGATGCTGCGATGCCGCACGCGATAGTCCCCGCCCCCGTCGCAGGTACAATATCTTGTGAAAGCTGGCATAGCGAAAATTATCGCTACGGCGGCTTCACATGCACTCACCTGCCCTGCGACCGTCGCTCTGGCTGGCGACCCGCCTCCTTATTAAGGGGGCGGGTCGTGCGGCGTCACTGCGACGTCACACGGCAGGCGGCCAATAGGAGCGGAGGGGCGGAGATGAGCAGGATGTAAACATCCCGCCCACCTCGTTCCTTCCGCATATCCTACGGAAGCCGCGGTGACTCCGGTAGGAGATGTTCCTCGCTCCTGCGACTTCACACACAGCGATGTGTGCTGCTGCAGGAGCGAGGAACAACATCGGACCGTCGCGTCAGCGTAATTATGGATTACGCCGACGCTGCACCGATGATACGATTACGATGCTTTGGCGCTCATTAATCGTATCATCTAGGCTTTACACACTGCGATGTCGCATGTTGAGGCCGGATGTGCGTCACTTTCAATTTGACCCCCACCGACATCGCACCTGCGATATCGTAGTGTGCAAAGCTCGCCTAAGGGTTCGTGCACACAATCGGTCTTTGCAGTGTTTTGGATGGCAGCGTGTTCCGGCTGCGTCCAAAACTGCATTGTACGGTACAAGTGTCTTAAGGAGTTCACTGCACTCTCAAAATATGTTGCCAAAAGGAGTGATATTTATTAGAACAAAGGAGGTGTTTCTACCCTCCCGTGTCTTAGTCAAGAGTCGCTTAATGATGAGTAACTGGAGTGTAGGAGTGCAAGTGTGGCAGCGCTGCTGTGTCTGTTAGGCTAAGGCGGGCTTTGCACACTACGACATCGCAGGTGCGATGTCGGTGGGGTCAAATTGAAAATGACGTACTTCCGGCATCTCATGCGACATCGTAGTGTGTAAAGGCTCGATGATACGATTAACGAGCGCAAAAGCGTCGTAATTGTATCATCGGTGCAGCGTCGGCGTAATCCATGATTACGCTGACGCGACGGTCCGATGTTGTTCCTCGCTCCTACGGCAGCACACATTGCTATGTGTGAAGCCGCAGGAGCGAGGAACGTCTCCTACCGGCGTCACTGCGGCTTCCGTAGGATATGCGGAAGGAAGGAGGTGGGCGGGATGTTTACATCCCGCTCATCTCCGCCCCTTGGCTCCTATTGGCCGCCTGCCGTGTGACGTCGCAGTGACGCCATACGACCCGCCCCCTTAATAAGGAGGCGGGTTGCCGGCCAGAGCGACGGTCGCAGGACGGGTGAGTCCATGTGAAGCTGCCGTAGCGATAATGTTCGCTACGGCAGTTATCTCAAGGGGGCGGGGACTATCGCGCTCGGCATTGCAGCATTTGCGTTTTTCCAGCGTTTTTGAGCCCTTCCAGTCAATAGATTTGACTTAAAAAAACACATTGGGAAAAACGTGTCAAATACGCATTCCGTTTTTTGATGCGTTTTTGCCGCGGTGAGTTTTTGGTGCTTTTTTAGGACAAAAATGCTGTATCTTTGTGGTTAAAAAAAAAAAGATGCCGCGTGTGAACATACCCTAAGACAGGTGCCCTTGAGGATAAATGGCTGGAGTGTGGGCTGGCAAGTGCAGCAGTGCTGTTGCTGTCTGTGATAAATATTCTGGATATTCACAGACGGCAACAGTGCTGTTGCACTTGACAGCCCACCTGGGAGGGTCAAAACGTAAATAAATATCACTCTTTTTGCAACATATTTTGAGAGTGCAGTGAATTCCTTAAGACAAATTGCTACAGGGTTATTGACCCATTTTCACTGGCACCTCTAGTACTACAGTCTGAGTGCAGACCATATTTTGATACTACTTTGTATAGTGCAAGCACAGTGAATGGATTTCTAGAAATCCCATGCCCACTGTGCGTGTATGGCCTGCAGCGAAAACTGACCTGCAGTGCCGTTTTCCTGAGCCGCAAATATGTCAGTTTGCTGCGGAATCGCAAGCGTCCTCTGTAGGGAGAACAGAAGAAAGAGAGACTGCAGCGCACCGAACCCTGATCGTGGGCACAGGCAGCTGTGGGCAAATGTGTTCTCCTGCATTGGAGACTCGCGTCCCTGCAGGTCAGAACCCACCGTGTCCAGGACGCAGCGGGTCCTGATCGTGGGCACGTACCCTAAGGATTTACCATACTGGGCTGAGCCAAAAAACAGACTTTTGTAGTGTGATTGTACAGTTATTTTTATCTGATTTCAGCATTGACATCCGATAACATTTTCTCCGAATAACTGTTTATCTTTCTGTTTCTCTGCAGGATTCCATGTGATCCCGACTCTATCGAATGTTGTCCCAGAGAGCTGTTTACTGATCGTTGTTGGCCTTCTGGTAGGCGGCCTTATGAAGGCTGTTGGTGAAAATCCTCCAGTTTTAAAATCAAATGTCTTCTTTCTTTACCTTTTGCCACCAATCATCCTGGATGCTGGATATTTCCTCCCGCTTCGTCCCTTCACTGAAAATTTGGGAACAATTCTTATGTTTGCAGTGTTGGGAACACTCTGGAATGCTTTCTTTATAGGGTCTTTGTTGTATGGTGTGTGCCAGATCGGTGGGGCAGATTTAACAGGTGTAGGACTCTTAGACAACTTGCTGTTTGGTAGTATAATTTCGGCTGTCGACCCCGTGGCTGTATTGGCTGTATTTGAAGAAATCCACATCAATGAGTTGCTCCACATCTTGGTGTTTGGAGAATCTTTACTTAATGATGCTGTAACTGTGGTAAGTGAGCACAAAGAATGTTTATATTAGAACATATACATTTTCCCCAAGCTAAGTCTTTTTCAACTGTTATGTGCAGCTAAACATGCATGCTCAGTTTGGCTGTGTGTGCATAAGTTTTAAACTGGAGATGGGAATAAAGGTAATCTTTTCTATTGAATTTCAGTCCAGTTATGAATTTACGCATTTTGAATTACAGTAACTAATATTCCCTTCAAAACTTCCTTTAAAACAGCACATTACCATAAGGGTTTCCTCATACACAATAAGTACTCCTTCACAAATTTTAGGAGGGAGGACGGTAAATAAAATCCATTTTTATGCTTTTTGTGATTATTATTGTTTTATTTAAGACATTTATGTGTGGGGGGTTTCATACTTTTTTTTGTCCTATAAAGCAGCTTATTGTAAAAGCTGCATTTTGGAAGAAAAAGTTCACTGACAAAATATGTGCACCAAAGGCAAGCAAAATCTGCAAAAAAAAAATAAAAAATTTCCTGATTAACCCCTTCACCCCCGGCCACTAAAACACCCTAATGATTGGGCCATTTTTTGCAATTCTGACCAATGTCACTTTGACAGGTTATAACTCTGGAACGCTTCAACGGATCCTGGCGATTCTGACATTGTTTTTTGTGACATATTGTACTTCATGTCAGTGGTAAATTTAGGCCGATATTTTTTGCGTTTATTTGTGAAAATTTCGCAATTTTCAAACTTTGAAAATTTATGCCTATAAATCTGAGAGATATGTCACACAAAATAGTTACTAAATAAAATTTCCCACATGTCTACTTTACATCAACGCAATTTTCGAAACAAATTTTTTTTCCGTTAGGAAGTTAGAAGGGGTCAAAGTTCATGAGCAATTTCTCATTTTCCCAACAAAATTTACAAAACCATTATTTTTAGGGACCACATCACATTTGAGGTGACTTTGAGAGACCTAGGTGACAGAAAATACCCAAAAGTGACCCCGTTCTAAAAACTGCACCCCTCACACTGCTCAAAACCACATCCAAGAAGTTTATTAACCCTTCAGGTGTTTCACAGGAAACAAAGCAATGTGGAAGGAAAAAATGAAAATTTAACTTTTTAACACAAAAATGTTACTTTAGCCATAAAATTTTGCATTTTCTCAAGGGAGAAAAGAGAAAATGCACCATACAATTAATTGTGCAATTTCTCCTGAGTACGCTGATACCACATATGTGGTAAAAATCAATTGTTTGGGCAGAGGTCGGAAGGGAAGCCGCGCCATTTGAATTTTAAAACGCAAAATTAGCTGCACTCATTAGCGGACGCCATGTTGGGTTGGAAGACCTCCTGAGGTGCCTAAACAATGGAGCTCCCCCACAAGTGACCCCATTTTGGAAACTAAACCCCTCAAGGAATTTATCTAAATGTTTAGCAAGCCCCAAGGGACTCCACAGAAGTTGATAATGTTGAGCCATGAATACAATTTTTTTTTTTTACCACAAAACTGTTACTTGACCTGGTAGCTTTTTCTTTCACAAGGGTATCGGGAAAAAATGCACCATAAAACATATTGTGCAATTTCTCCTGAGTACGCAGATACCCCATATGTGGTGGAAAGTAATTGTTTGAGTGCATGGCGGGGCTCAGAAGAGATGGAGCACCATTTGACAGGAAAATTGATTGGAATCATTAGCGGACGCCATGTCATGTTTGGAGACCCCCTATGGTGCCTAAACAGTGGAGCTCCCCTACAAATTACCCCATTTTGAAACTAGACCCCTCTAGGAATTTATCTAGATGTTTGGTGAGCCCCTTGTACCCCCAGGGGCTCCACAGAAGTTGATAACGTTGAACCGTGAAAATTATTTATTTTTTTTAACCACAAAATTTTTGCTTCAATCAGGTAGCTTTTTTTTTTTTGTTTTACAAGGGTATCCGGAAAAAATGCACCATAAAATGTATTTTACAATTTCTCCTGAGTACGCTGATACCTCATATGTGGTGGAAATCAATTGTTTGGGCGCACGGCGGGGCTCAGAAGAAAAGGGGCGCCATTTGACTTTTCAAACGCAGAGGCCGTGCAGTGATGTGCATCACTGATCGGCCGCTGCAGGACGCACGGACTGATGAGATACAAAAAGCGACCAGGGATACGGAAAAAAAAAGTCACGGCAAAAATTAGCCCATCCATTATATGCATCCCTGATCAGCACTCGGCTGCTGCAGGATGCACACACGGATGAGCTGCAAAAAAAACGACACAAGACACAGACAAAATAAAAAAAAATCGTTATCTGCATCACTGATCAGCGCTCGGTGGGACGCATGGACGGATGCGGTGTAAAAACGGACAGGGAATACAGAAAAAAAAACAAAACAATTATACTCACAGTACCCAGAAGATTTGGAGGAGGATCACTAACCAGAGGAACTGCAGGAGGAATAGAAGGCAGCAAGTGGACAGCTTCTTACAGGAGCAGCAGGCAGGCCCTTGGACAGTTCATCAGAAGGTCCCAGCGATGAAGGCAGATGAGATCGGGCCAGTGAAGACCTCGGACGACCTGGTGAAGGCAGGTAGGGGACGTCGGAGGGAGAGCAGAGGGGGAGGGGGAGAGGCAGAATGGGAGCAGAACAGAGATTGCGGCAGGGGGCAGATCACGGCAGGGGGGCACATGGCAGGGGGCAGATCGCAGCAGGGGGGCACATTGGCAGGGGCAGATCGCAGCAGGAGGCAGATCGCAGCAGGGAAGCACATTGGCAGGTGGCAGATCGCGGCAGGGAAGCACATGGCAGGGGGCAGATAGCGGCAGGGAAGCACATGACAGGGGGCAGATTGCAGCAGGAGGCAGCAGCAGGCGGGCACATCACTGGAGCGTGCAGGGAGCCATCACGGGAGCGCGCAGGGGGCCATCACGGGAAGCGCTCAATACTCACATGGAGCCGGAGCGGTGGTGACGGCGGCAGCAGCGGTGGCGTGGTACCACAAGTACCAGCCAGTGCACGCTGCAGACATGTTGGGGGAGGCTCCCCAGACCAGCACAGGCCTGGGGAGGGCGGCCACCTGAAGATCAGACCGCCCCACTGCACACTGATTAGAGCAATTGCGCGTCATAGCAGGGGCTGGGGGGCGCCGTGTTTGAGATCCAGGTAAGATCTGCTGCAGCACCTCATAGCAGGATCTCACAGTGTCGCATTGATTTAGGCATTGTTTTAGCCGAAATCAATGGCGAACAATGTGGTTGACGGTTCAGATTTGAACAGCCAATCACATCGATCGTTGATGGGGGGTGGCGATGCCACCCCCGTGGGGTCAAGCAAAGATCCCCTGCTGTAAGAAACAACAGGGGACATCATTTGAAAGCCGTTGCTATGGCCACGGCAATCAAATGAAGTTTAGGCAGTAAAGTTACGTCCCTGGTGTAAGTCACGTTAAAATAGGACATAATTTTACTGCCCGTGGTTGTGAAGGGGTTAATAATAGCTACATTTTTTGAGATTGACTGCTGACAAACCCAAATAATGCCCTGTGTGCACGCTGCGTTTTTTTGTCGTGTTTTTGTATTTTGTCCCTGCGTTTCAGGGGACTGGCAGATCAATCAACTACTGACTCTGGGTCATCGGGGATGGATCCCCGGTATGTGGCTCAATGCTGGTCCCCATATGAAGTCTATGGGGACCAGAATATGGCGCAAAGGGGTAGGAGCAAGCGCTTCATACTCACCGATTGCTAAATCGGCTGTCACACTGCTCCCGCGGGCTCTCATTCTTCTTCCTGGGCCACTCATTAGGCTCATACATATTCACTGCTTCCCCGCCCACCGGTGGTGGCTGAGACTGGTTGCAGTCAGATGCGCCCCCACGCTGAATGACGTCTGTCTGACTGCAGACAATCACAGACGCTGGTGGGCGGGTCTAGATCGCACAGTAAAATAAATAATTACATTCAAAAAACGGCGTGCGGTCCCCCCAATTTTGATACCCAGCCAAGATAAAGCCCCACAGCTGGGGGCTTGTATTCTCAGACTAGAGAAGCCTAAGGGTATTAGGCTGCCTTCCAGCCTTAAAATATCAGTCTGTAGCCGCCCGGAATTGCTGCATCCATTAGATGCGACAATCCCGACATTTTACCCGGCGTTTCCCGATTGTCCTGGTGCGGTGGCAATTGGGATAATAAGGAGTTAATAGCAGCCTATAGCTGCCACTAAGTCTTAAGGCCGCTTTACACGCTACGACATCGCTAAAGCGATGTTGGTGTCACGGAATTTGTGACGCACAACTGGCCGCGTTAGCGATATCGTTGCGTGTGACACCTATGAGCGAAAAACGTTCAAAATCTGTGACATGCCCCCCTAATCTCTATTATTGTTGCTGCTGCAGTTACGATATTGCTCGTCGTTCCTGCGGCATCACACATCGCTATGTGTGACACCGCAGGAACGAGGAACCTCACCTTACCTGCGGCCGCCTGCAATGCGGAAGGAAGGAGGTGGGCGGGATATTACGTGGCGGCCTCAACCTCACAGCAAGCAGTCATGCTCTATGGCTCTCACTCTGATTGTCAGATGTAGCAGTGCTGGAAGCGTTGTGGGACCTCATGTGGATTATGTCGGACCTGGAGGAGTGTTTTGGGGGTTAATAAAGTGGTGAAAGAGGATGCTTTTTTGCCTTTTATTTCAAATAAAGGATTTTTGGGGTGTTTTGTGTTTATTTACTTTCAATTACAAATTAGTGATGGGGGGTGTCTCGTAGACTCCTGCCATCACTAATCTAGGACTTAGTGGCAGCTATAGGATGCTATTAACTCCTTAACTATTAACTCCTTATTGACACCGCACCAGGGCAACATTAAGAGCCGGGTCCAGCGCCAGAATTGGCGCACCTAATAATTAATAATAATAATAATTTTATTCATTTATATAGCGCTATTAATTCCACAGCGCTTTATATACATTGGCAATACTATCCCCATTGGGGCTCACAATCTAGAGTCCCTATCTGTATGTCTTTGGAGTGTTGGAGGAAACCGGAGTACCCGGAGGAAACCCACGCAAACACGAGGAGAACATACAAACTCCTTGCAGATAGTGTCCTTGGTGGGATTTGAACCCAGGACCCTAGCGCTGCAAGACTGCAGTGCTAACCACTGAGCCACCGTGCCGCCCAACCTAACGGATGTGTCCCTTCTGGTTCGGCTGTGGTCTTCTATTGTTAGGCTGGAAAGGGCAAAATAACCATAGCCCTTCCCACCCTAATAATATCAGCCCTAGCTGTCTACTGCAACTTGGATGGTTTTAGAAAAATGGGGGGGACCCCACGTGATATTTTTTTTTTTTTAATTTTTTTTTTTTTTTTTTAAACTTTGAATTTTTTTTGAGATTTTCAATTTACGTTTTTCATACATAAAATAAAACATAAAATTCACAATTCTTATCGAACCTAGACAAACAATGACAGGACAGGTGAGGAGGGTTAGGAGGGGAGAGGAGAAATAGGAGGGAAGAGGGAAGGGTTTCAAGAGTCCATGCTCCTTCCATAGGACCCATAGGCCTCAGTCTCACAGATCCTCCTGTCCCGCAAAGTAGTCCCATGGTGCCCACACGGCCTGGAAATGGTCAACTGTGTCATGCAATAGTGCCGTGAGATGTTCCATGCGTCTAACGTCCAGTAATCTATACTTGAGGCTCTGGAGTGAGGGTGTCCCTGGCTGCCTCCAATTCTTTGCAATTAAGCATCTGGCCGCCGTAAGGATGTGGGACAAAAGCTTAGAGGCCGTTTTTCCCAATCCCCCATTCCCAAGACCCAGAACATAGATCAGGGGATCAAGATCAACCTCTATATATAGTACTTTATGGATCAACCCTCTAACCTGCTCCCAGAAGGGGACTATCCCTGGACAGGACCAGAATATGTGCAGAATGGTGCCCCTGCCTCCCCCGCATCTCCAGCAACAAGCCGGTATGGAGGGGTCTATGCCATGAAGGAAATCTGGAGTGTGGTACCAAAATAGCAAAATTTTATAGATATTTTCCTTATATAGTGTGCATATTGACGTCTTGGCGGCGTTTCCCCAGATTGCTGCCCATTCCTGAGGAAGTATCCGCCTTCCCAATAGAGACTCCCATTTCCGCATGTATGGAAAAGACCCCTCGGGCCCCTCCCGTGACTCGGAAAGCAAAATGTAAATTTCCGAAATTAGTCCCTTAGTATCAGTGCCCCTTCTGCAAATTTTCTCAAAATCTGTGGGAATCGAGGCCCCTGCCCTGCCAAACAAGGAGCCAGCCAAGTCTCTGATCTGCAGATATTGGAAAAACTCTCGATTAGAGAGAGAGAATTTATCTCTAAGGTACTCAAAGGAATGGATCTGCATTGTACTTCCATCTATAATGTCTGCAAATCTGAATAGACCTGCCTTGAGCCAGGGGTGCACCATGTCCGACTCCAGACTGCTTGGGAGCAAGGGTTGGTATATGAAGGACACCAGAGGGGAGCAGGGGGATGCCAAAGGAAATCTTCTAATGCAAAATGCCCAGAGGTCCCTAGTGAACTGCATCGGTCCAAGAAGAGGGGGGGGGCGAATCACACCGGGCCGGGGGCCACAGGAGCGTGTTTGGATGTATAGGCGCCAGCCAAAGTTTTTCAATCTCAGTCCACCTGTTGTATGCCCAAAGGGACACCCAACAGGGGATCCTCCTAAGATGGGCCGCCCAATAGTATTTTAGGATGTCCGGGACAGAAAGCCCCCCCCCCCTGTTTCTCCGAGCCATCAACACCTCCCTGGCCACCCTATGACGTTTGTTACACCAAATAAATCTAAGGATAGCCGCCTGAAGGGACTTCAGCTCCTTTATTGGTACCTTAACTGGGAGGGTTTCAAAAAAATATAATAATTTTGGGAGCAAGCTCATTTTAACCGCAGCAATGCGCCCCATCCACGAAAGAGAGAGGGGCAACCACTTGCTCAAAAGATTTCTCAGCTCTCGGAAAAGGGGGGGGGAAGTTAAGGTTATAGAGGGAATCATAAGTAGATGTGAGGGTAACCCCCAGGTACTTGACCGCATCTGTCTTCCAACGAAACTTAAAATTCAAACGCAGGTAATCCAGGGCCACCGGGTCGAGATTCAAGGGCATTGCCTCCGTTTTGCTAGAGTTGATCTTATACCCCGAAAGGCTCCCGTACCTACCCAAGGTGCACATTAAAATTGGAAGGGACACATGGATGTTAGTAAGTGTAATGAGCACATCGTCGGCAAAAAGCGAGATTTTAAACGGTTTATTCCTGACCAGGACCCCCGAGATGTCTGGGTTGCTCCTGACCGAGGCCGCGAGGGGCTCTATGCATAGCACAAAAAGGAGGGGGACAGGGGGCACCCCTGCCTGGTGCCATTGGAGATGAGAAAAGGCTTAGAGATGTGGAGGGGGAGTTTGATAGAGGCCGTAGGAGCGCTATACAGGGACTTCAAGGCCCGCATAAAGCCACCCGAGATCCCAAAGACCTCCAGTGTCTTGAAGAGAAAAGGCCACGCAAGGCGGTCAAAAGCCTTCTCTGCATCTAGACTCAACACCAACGCCTGTTGCTTCGTCCGATTTGCCACATCCACCAGGTCTATGACCTTCCTGGTATTGTCACCCCCCTGACGGCAAGGGACAAAACCCACCTGGTCTTTATACACGAGTTGGGGCAACCATCGATTAAGCCTGGCCGCCAAGAGCTTGGTGAACATCTTCAAATCGGAGTTCAAAAGGGCTATTGGTCTATAATTAGCACAGTCCAATGGGTCCCTGGGTGGCTTGGGCAGGAGGATTAAATGGGAGTGTAGCATGGATGGAGGGATAGGGTCACCCTGAAGGAAAGAGTTAAACAAGGCGGCCATGTGTGGGAGGAGCTCCGCCGCAAACACCTTGTAATAAAAATAAGTAAAGCCGTCCGGGCCCGGTGACTTCCCGCCAGGCAGGGCTTCCAGAACTTGCTCCAGTTCCTCTGTAGTAATCTCTTCATTCAAAGCCGCGGCTGCTCCGCAAGGCAGTGAAGGGAGCTCAAGGGCCGAAAAATAGTCCCCAAGGGCCCCAGCCCCGCGCAAAGCCATGCCCGGGGGAACCGGAAGGTTATAAAGCTTGTTGTAGTAATTGAAAAAAATGTCAGCTATTGAAGCGGGGTGATAGTGGATAGTGCCCTTTTCGTCGCGCAGAGCCTGAGGGCATGAGGATGTAGTGCGCTCCTTAAGCTGCCTGGCGAGTAAGGTATGAGCCTTATTACTCCTTTCATAGTATCTTTGTTTGGAAAAGGTTAGCAATTTTTCTGCTCTGCCAATTGCCAAGTCTCTCAACTTTTCCCTAAGGCTGATGACTCTCCTAAGAATAGTCAGTGATGGGGCAGCCGCCAGTCTCCCCTCCTGTAGCTTAAGATGGGCCGTTATAGAGTCCCGCTGACTTGTGGCATTCTTTTTAGCCCTGGCGCCCTCTCTAATGCATAGTCCCCTCATCACTGCCTTGTGAGCTTCCCAGAGTGTTGCCGGCGACGTGACCGTGCCCGTGTTCAACTGAAAGAATTCGACCAGTTGCTTATTTAAAAAGGCCCTAGTGTCGGGATTTTTGATCAGAGATTCATTAAGGCGCCAATGCTGAGCCCTAGGTCGAGGACCATCTTTCTTGAAGTCCATTATGAGTGGGGAATGGTCTGACCACGTAATGGATCCCATCTCCACCCGCTCAAGACGCCCCAGCAGCTGTGAGTCAATGAAAAAATAGTCTATTCTGGTGTGCGTCTGATGCGGATGCGAGTAGAAGGAAAAGGCCTTCTCTCCCGGGTGGTCCACCCTCCAAGCGTCGTATAAAGCGCCTGATCTAATGAGCCTACGAAAGTCCCGGGACAAATTTTTCAAAGCACCCGATGGAGGGTGTCCACCCACAGAGAGTCTGTCGGCCACCTCCGAAAAGGGGATGTTAAAGTCTCCCCCCAACACCGTAGAGGCCGGTGCCAGTCCGCCTATCAGATCGAGTATTTTCTTAAGAAAGCGTATCTGCCCTTCATTAGGTGCATAAATGTTGGCCAGTATGTGCGGGGATCCCCCCAGTTGGCCCTCCAGAATCACATATCTACCCTCTGGATCGCAGTGAGAACCCGTAATTTGTAGAGGACAACTGGAGGATATTAAAATAGCAACTCCCCCCCTCTTGGAGCCCGAGTAAGCCGAGTAATGGATGGGAAAGCGGTGGGACGCAAATTTGAAAGTGTTTGATTCCACAAAATGTGTTTCTTGGATAAAGGCTATGTCTGCACCTGATGTTTTCAGTTCCTGTAGCAGCAATTTCCTCTTACGGGGTGAATTCAGACCTTTTACGTTAAGAGAGATAATGCGGGTCATATCTAAAACTTAGAAGTAAGAAAAAGCTAATGGCACACCTATACCGTCGGGGGCATGACTTCCCCTGTGAAGCCGGCCAGAGGAGACGGTCCATACGACAAAGGGCCGCAGCTCCCAGGGACTCTAGAAGGGGTGGTACCTGAAAGGACACATAAGGAAAAAACATCGGGGAGGGGGGAAGACAAGGACAAACATAGAAATGAACATGAATTAAGAACATTAACCGAAATGCATAAACCTTAGGCATAGATTCCCGGGGGGTAAACCCGGAAGGGAGAGACCTAGAGGGAGGTTCCCCAACCCGTCTGGGCTGAGAGAGCCACCCACCTCACTCCCCAGTAGCCCTCCTACGGGGGTCAGTCCAGTGGGCACGGGCCCGTGCCTAAAGGAAACAAGGGAGAAAAAAAAAAAAAACCTCAACCACTAACTCCAAGTAAGGGGACCGGGCTCCCGCCAACCCCCCTACCCCCCACGGCATCATTGTGGCTACAGCCCCCCCCCTATGCAGCTCAACAGACCCAGAGGGCCGCAGATGACACAATGGACAGTCAGAGGCTTGCTGTAGAGAGAGTCACAGTATCACAAAGCATGCTCAGCCACTGGAACTCAGAGGGTATAAGAAATAGGCACCAACCAGGTTAAGGAGTGTCTTCAACGGCGAGCCGGGGAGGGGAGCGACCCGCGGCCCCTACCTCCTCTCCCCCCCAAAGCCCCACGCCCTCCACCCCTCACCTTGGACCACACGGGGGGGGGGGCGGACCTTCCAACCTTTGCAAGTCCCAATCTGGGATACAGACCGCTGGAATGGCCAATGCTTCACAGAACAGAGTAGTATCTGCTGGAGTGCGAAGGGTCGCCGATTTACCCCCTCTGCGCGCTGTTAGTGCAAACTGGTAACCCCAGCGGTATGGAACCTGGTGCTCCTTCAGGCTCGTGAGGAGGGGTTTGAGGTGCCGCCTTTTCTGGAGTGTGATGCGAGAAAGATCCGGGAAAAGCTGGATTTCCTTGCCATTGAACACAGATGCCGTGCGCCTCATTCTAGCCTTAGCCATGATCAGTTCTTTGGTGGAGAAGTCGTGAATGCAACAAATGATGTCCCGGGGTTGGGTGGATAAATTCTTCGGCTGTAAAGCCCTGTGTGCCCTGTCCAGCTTGATGATGTTAAAAGGGGGAGCGTCCAACACTTCATTAAAGATGGATTGTAGTATGGAGTTTGTGTCCTCGGGCCCATCCGACTCTGGGACCCCCCTCACACGGACATTGCAACAGCGTCCTCTGTTGTCGAGATCCTCTATGTGAGACTGCATATCCTCCATAATTTTTTGTTGCGATGTTGCCAGTTTGTGTAATTCTGATACATGGGATCTGGTGATGTCATGCTCTTCCTCCAGGGATTCAATTCTGCCAGACAATTGCTGCAAATCTCTCCTCACTTCAGCTATTTCTGACCTGCAAGTTGCTTTAACCTCATGGATGAGGCATTGAAAGTCCTCTTTAGAAGGAAGTTTACTTATGAAATCATGCATGTCCTTATAGAAGGTGTCTGGCCCTTTAAGGTGAGCACCTGCAGTAATAGACACTGGAGTTTTAGTCTGGTGCTGGGGAAGCTGGGGAAGTTGATCTCCACACTGAGGCCCAGAGGGGGGAAGCAGGCTGCTCTGTTCCCTGATATTACCAGCTGTAGCTGCAGTCCCTTCTCCCGGCAGTGGGGAGGGCTGCCCCCGACCTCCACCTTATCTCCCACAGCCACTATGTGCTCCTGGGCCTGCTGCTGCTGTGCCTGAGGATCCGATGCAGTGCAGGGCTGCTGAGCCAAGGCATCCCCTGTTGGATCTGCTGCAGAGATTCCTCCACTCCCCCCTGTGTCCCCGCTCACCCACTCCTCCTTCTCTTGCTGCTTAGCAGGCCGGGCCAGTGCCTCCATTTCCCCTCCATGCTCCTGGAAAGATGGCGTCCGGGCCTCCCCTGGACCCTGTTCCAGGCCCAAGAAAGTATCCAGCGCCGTGGTGTGCAGCGGGGGGGCCACCGATGCCTGCTGCGATGGTTTAATCCTCCGTGGTCCCATCCTGAGAGCCGGTGAGTAGGTTTATGCTTATGATAAGTGCTGATTTAGCTGAGGGTCAACAGGAGCTCCTCTTCCCCACGTCCACTCAGCTCAGCATCCTGGACACGCCCCCTTAATTTTTTTTTTTTAATAAATTAAATAATTAAAAAAAAAAGTGTGGGACCACCTCCAGTTTTTCATAACCAGCCAAGGTACAGCAGACAGCTGAGGGTTGCAGCCTGCTGCTTTTCCTGTGCTGGATGTGAAAAATGGTGGGGACCCCATGCCATTTTTTTTTACCAAAAAATAATTTAAAAAAACATCTGGTCATACTAGCTATCGCTATACAGTGTGGGCAGAATTATTAGGTAAATGAGTATTTTTATCACATGATACTTTTTATACATGTTGTCCTACTCCAAGCTGTATAGGCTTGAGAGCCAACTACCAATTAAGTAAATCAGGTGATGTTCATCTCTGTAATGAGGGGGGTGTGGTGTAATGGCATCAACACCCTATATAAGGTGTACTTAATTATTAGGCAACTTCCTTCCTTTGGCAAAGTGGGTCAGAAGAGAGATTTGATGTGCTCTGAAAAGTCCGAAATTGTGAGATGTCTTGCAGGGGGATGCAGCAGTCTTGAAATTGCCAAACTTTTGAAGCGTGATCATCGAACAATGAAGCGTTTCATGGTAATTAGCGAGCAGGGTCGCAAGAAGCGTGGTGGGCAAAAAAGGCGCAAAATAACTGCCCATGAATTGAGGAAAATCAAGCGTGAAGCTGCCAAGATTCCATTTGCCACCAGTTTGGCCATATTTCAGAGCTGCAAGGTTACTGGAGTATCAAAAAGCACAAGGTGTGCCATACTCGGGGACATGGCCAAGGTAAGGAAGGCTGAAAAACGGCCAACTTTGAACAAGAAACATAAGATAAAACGTCAAGACTGGGCCAAGAAATATCTTAAGACTGATTTTTCAAAGGTTCTATGGACTGATGAAATGAGAGTGACTCTTGATGGGCCAGAGGCTAGATCAGTAAAGGGCAGAGAGCTCCACTCCGAGTCAGATACCAGCAAGGTGGAGGTGGGCTGCTATCATCAAAGATGATGGATGGAGTGAAGCTCAACTCCCAGACCTACTGCCAGTTTCTGGAAGACAACTTCTTCAAGCAGTGATTTTCATGCAGGACAATGCTCCATCACATGCTTCAAAATACTCCACAGCGTGGCTGGCCAGTAAAGGTCTAAAAGATGAAAAAATCATGACATGGCCCCCTTGTTCACCTGATCTGAACCCCATAGAGAACCTGTGGTCTCTCATAAAATGTAAGATCTACAGGGAGGGAAAACAGTACACCTTTCGGAACAGTGTCTGGGAGGCTGTGGTGGCTGTTGCACGCAATGTTGGTCGTAAACAGATCAAGCAACTGACAATCTATGGATGGTAGGCTGTTGAGTGTCATAAAGAAAGGTGGCTATATTGGTCACTAATTTTTTGGGGTTTTGTTTTGCATGTCAGAAATGTTTATTTCTAAATTTTGTGCCGTTATATTGGTTTACCTGGTGAAAATAAACAAGTGAGATGGGAATATATTTAGTTTTTATTAAGTTGCCTAATAATTCTGCACAGTAATAGTTACCTGCACAAACAGATATCCTCCTAAGATAGCCAAATCTATAAAAAAAAAACACTCCAACTTCCAAAAATATTAAGTCTTTAGGGTTGATTGAGAACATAGTTGTTGATCAATAATAAAAAAAATCCTCAAATACAACTTGCCTAATAATTCTGCACACAGTACAGTGTATGTTCTTTCGTATTATCTGTTCTATATGTTCTTTCTCTTCTATATGTTTTATCTATTGTTTGTATTTTTTCTGTTTATCTATTCTATCTACCTATCAATTATCCTATCCTATTTTGTTTCTCCTGTAAAAGATGCGTTTTTCCCACTGCATGGTTTTTTTTTGTTTTTTTTTAAGGACAAAAAACATGCTCCTTTGTGGGCACCACAAAGATGCAGCGTGCGCACATAGCAATAGCCTTTTTGCGTTTCTGACCTTTATTTTTGCATTGAATACAGTGAAATATAGTGAAAAAACACATGGGCAAAAACGTACCCATCGTTGGACCAAAAATGCACCGAAATACAGCAAAAACACACGCATTTTTTATGGGGGGGTTTTTTCTACCAGAAGGTGCGATTTTTTTTTTTTGCTGAAGGAACAAAATTGCAGCATGCACACCTAGCCTATAACCTACTGTGTAAAATCATATTGTATATAATCCCTTTACTTTAAAAAAAAAAAAAGACGTTGAACTTTGTGAAAATATCCAGAACTTAAAAATTATCACTAAAATGCACTTGTTTATTGATGTGTGTGTGTGTGTGTGTGTGTGAGTGATATATATATATATATATATATATATATATATATATATATATATATATATATATATATATATATATATACACACATACATACATATATATATATATATATATATATATATATATATATATATATATATATATATATATATATATATATATATATATATATATATATACATATACATACATACCGTGTTTTTCCAAAAATAAGACCTCCCCCAAAAATAAGCCCTAGCAGGGATTTTCAGCATTTTCGGAGACAGGCTTAAATATAAGCCCTCCCCCGAAAATAAGCCCTAGTCCCGGATCAATAATGAAGTGTCCGTGCAGCTAAAAAAGATACAGATACTGCAGGACACTTCATTATACACAGCGGCACCCGGCAATTACACTCACCAGACACTGAGAAGAGGACCTGCAGTGATCACACACCCGCACACATCAGCTCTCACACACACACACCAGATCACACACACAAACATCGGCTCACACGCAAACAACAAATCACACACACACACAAACATCGGATCGCACACACATCGGATCGTATATACACTCGCCTCATCCAGTGACACCGATCTCTTCTCGCCGGGAGAATCCTGAGAGGCAGTGCGGTGCAGCGCGACGAACAGGACCTGCGGCTGGACACGTGACTTGCTCTCATTCTCTGCTGCCGTAAGTGCTGGATGTGATGTGTGTGTGTCTGCGATCGGCTGTGTGTGTCTGCGTTCGGATGTGTGTATCTGTGATCGGCTGTGCGTGCCTGCGATCTGCTGTGTGTGATCTGCTGTGTATATCTGTGATCTGCTGTGTGTCTGTGTGTGATCTGCTGTGTGTGTCTGGGATCTTCTGTGTGTGTCAGCGTGTCAGCTAGCAGCAGGGTAGGACGGTGTGCAGCACCGACCGGAGATCACAGGAGGACCTGGGAATCACGCAGACGTCCTGGTCTGGTGAGTATGAGTCTCCTGGGAAGTGGGGGGGTCTGCTTTTTTGGGGGGTAAACTTACCCCCAACCGTGTGTCTCCAAGAATAAGACCTCCTCCAAAAATAAGCCCTAGCGCTTTTTTGGGGGGCAAAAAAAATATAAGACAGTGTCTTATTTTTGGAAAAACACGGTGTACACACGGTATGCAGTAAATACAGTATGTGGTGTATATAGTATATACACACGCTGGCTCCGCCTCCTTCATGCTGCTTGGTCACACACACAATATATACACAGTGTACACACGGTCTATAGTATAGAATGTGAGCCCGCAAGGGCAGGGCCCTCTTCCCTCTGTACTAGTCTGTCTATTGTAACTTGTATATGTATTCTGTATGTAACCCCCTTCTCATGTACAGCACCATGGAATCAATGGTGCTCTATAAATAATAATAATAATAGTATATACACACAGTACAGTCATATGAAAAAGTTTGGGCATTATTAATGTTAACCTTTTTTCTTTATAATAATTTGTGTTTTTGAAACGGCTATTTCAGTTTCATATATCTAATAACTGATGGACTGAGTAATATTTCTGGATTGAAATGAGGTTTTTTGTACTAACAGAAAATGTTAAATCCGCATTTAAACAAAATTTGACCGGTGCTAAAGTATGGGCACCCTTATCAATTTCTTGATTTGAACACTCCTAACTACTTTCTACAGTTGTTGACTCTCAGCTGTCAGTGCCGGCTCCTGCTCCTTGCACACATAGACAGACTACACATCGGGTAATTAAGCCGATGTGTACGGTAGCTAGGAGTGCAGGGAGCAGGAGCCGGCACTGACAGCTGAGAGCGGCGGACGCTGGTAACGAAGGTAAATATCGGGTAACCAAGGTAAGGGCTTCTTGGTTACCCGCTGTTTACCGTGGTTACCAGCGTCCGCAGAAGCCGGCTCCTGCTGCCTGCACACGTAGCAGAGTACACATCGG
This sequence comes from Anomaloglossus baeobatrachus, assembly GCF_048569485.1. Lineage (NCBI taxonomy): Eukaryota > Metazoa > Chordata > Amphibia > Anura > Aromobatidae > Anomaloglossus > Anomaloglossus baeobatrachus. Next base: position 324,221,426 of record NC_134354.1, read on the forward strand.
GTAATTAACCCCATGTGTACTGTGCCTAGGTGTGCAGGGAGCCAGCGCTAAGCGGTGTGCACTGGTAACCAAGGTAAATATCGGGTTGGTTACCCGATATTTACCTTAGTTACCAAGCGCAGCATCGCTTCTACGTGTAGCGACGCTCCAGCGATCCCTGCCAGGTCAGGTTGCTGGTGGGATCGCTGGAGCGTCGCTTAGTGTGACATCTCACCAGCGACCTCCTAGCAACTTACCAGCGATCCCTATCAGGTTGTATCGTTGTTGGGATCGCTGGTAAGTTGTTTAGTGTGAATGGGCCTTTAGTCATGTAGCAGAGTCCAGCGAGCTCTCTCTGCCCTCACCAGCCTCTCAATAGAGATTGTACATTGATAGTGAGGTGTCAATAACAGCAAGAGGCGTGTTGTACTGTCATCTGAATAGCTAAAGGTCCAGTCACACTAAGCAACTTACCAGCGATCCCAACAACGATAGGGATCGCTGGTAAGTTGCTAGGAGGTTGCTGGTGAGATGTCACACTGCGACGCTCCAGCGATCCCACCAGCAACCTGACCTGGCAGGGATCGCTGGAGCGTGGCTACACGAGTTGCTGGTGAGCTCACCAGCAACCAGTGACCAGCCCCCAGTCTCCTAGTTACAGCACACATCAGGTTAATTAACCCGATGTGTGCTGCAGCTAAATGTGCACAGAGCAGGGAGCAGCGCACAATGCTTAGCGCTGGCTCCTTGCTCTCCTAGTTACAGCACACATCGGGTTAATTACCTGATGTGTGCTGCAGCTAAATGTGCACAGAGCAGGGAGCAGCGCACAATGCTTAGCGCTGGCTCCTTGCTCTCCTAGTTACAGCACACATCGGGTTAATTACCTGATGTGTGCTGCAGCTAAATGTGCACAGAGCAGGGAGCAGCGCACAATGCTTAGCGCTGGCTCCTTGCTCTTCTAGTTACAGCACACATCGGGTTAATTACCTGATGTGTGCTGCAGCTACATGTGCACAGAGCAGGAGCCGGCACTGACAGTGAGAGCGGAGGAGGCTGGTATCAAAGGTAAATATCGGGTAACCAAGGACAGGGCTTCTTAGTTACCCGATGTTTACATTGGTTACCAGCCTCCGCAGAAGCTGGCTCCCTGCTCACTGCACATTTAGTTGTTGCTGTCTCGCTGTCACACACAGCAATCTGTGCTTCACAGCGGGACAGCAACAACTAAAAAATGGCCCAGGACATTCAGCAACAACCAACAACCTCACAGCAGGGGCCAGGTTGTTGCTGGATGTCACACACAGCAACATCGCTAGCAACGTCACAAAAGTTGTTCGTTACCAGCGATGTTGCTAGCGATGTTGCTTAGTGTGACGGGGCCTTAAGTCGGCTCCTTTCTTTGTCTCTGCATTGGGCGTGATAGGGAATGCGTCAGATACCAGCCCCCTTCACACCCATCACTGATGTGCTGATACAGTAAGCCCAGTCCTATGTCAAGTACAAGCTGGAAATGGTCTGCATAAGACTATAGAAGATCTCTCCAGACTGGGGAACCATTCTTCCAGTTATTTTAAGATCAGCGGTGAAAACTTTCAAAAAGGACTCTGCAGCCATTCTGGCATGAATTTTCAATGAGGCATACAATATCTAATTTATAATGCATAGTTTGTATTGTGAAATTTGCTTACAGAGCTTTCCATCTTCAAGAATGTGGACCCTAACCACTCTAAAATAATAAACAGATCATGTACTCACCCTCCCCAGCTTCTTGCAGCCGCTCGAGCCTTGGTGATTTTACAGCATTGGTGATGTCATGTTGACAGCTTGCATCTTCCTGTTCCCAACCATTGACCTCAGTAGCTCGTGCCATCTACTTTGCACAGCTGCTCAGCTGAGGGGTTTGCCACGCGCTGTGGACGTGATGTGAAAGCACAGGGAGCCAAAATCTTCTGGAAAAATGCCTGCGTTCCCCATTGACTTCCATTATAATCAGTACTCATGTCGAACCTATCCGAGTGTCCAACTGCTCATTCCGAGAACCTGATCATGGTAGTGCTCACTCATCAATAGTACCCACTCCTTGTTATTTTAGAGCATTTGGGGTTCACTTTCTTAAAAAGTGGAAAAACAAGTTTAAACTTTTTTTTTTTTTTTTGTAACCTTTAGGCATTATTTGATACATAGCCTTTTATGTTTTTGCTTGTACACCTCTGGTTCATGGGCTTTGTCTCTCCTTTAGGTTTTGTACCACCTGTTTGAAGAGTTTTCTGCCTTGGATCAGGTGACCTTCCGTGATATCTCCTTGGGGTTCCTGAGTTTCTTCATTGTTTCCCTTGGAGGGGTGTTTGTAGGACTTGTATATGGCATAATTGCAGCATTCACTTCCCGGTTCACATCCCACATCAGAGTTATTGAACCGCTCTTTGTTTTTCTGTATAGTTATATGGCATACATGTCTGCAGAACTCTTCCATCTTTCTGGAATTATGGCGTAAGTTTTATCTCCTTTTTATCTGCTCTCTCACTATTACACATAATATATTGAATGCATTTTGAATTTGACCTAAACCTTTTGTGAGTTCTGTGTTTTTTTGTTTTTTTTTCCTTTATTATTGCAGTCTTATTGCCTCTGGTGTAGTAATGCGACCTTATGTGGAGGCTAACATTTCCCATAAGTCTCATACCACAATCAAATATTTCCTGAAGATGTGGAGCAGTGTCAGTGAGACCTTAATTTTCATTTTCCTGGGGGTCTCCACTGTGGCTGGACCCCATTCTTGGAATTGGACCTATGTCATCAGCACCCTTATATTCTGTCTGATAGCACGAGTACTAGGTACTTATTTTTGTTACTTGATGTGTATTTGTATAAAAAAATACTGATAAGGGGTTGCTATCTTGGCAGCATACAGATACTTCCCGTATTAACTTTATAAAGATTGCCGGAGGAATATTATTATTTTTTTATTATTATTGTGGTCACATTTAAAAAATGTAAAATAAAGATACGCACAAATACATTTATTTTATGTATGTGTATGTTTTATGTTAAATTTATATTGCTGCCTTCATATAAATATATATTTTAAGCTTCATACATTCAGCATAATACGATAAATGGAAAAATGTCCTTAAAGTTATTTGCAGTTTTAATTAGTGTCATTATAAATTAAAAGAAGCTCGTGTACACTGAAAAAACAAAAATCACTCTTGAAATCTGGGAATGTAAAAATAATTAAAAAAAACCCTCTTTTTTATGCTAGACTACGTTCACTGATTTAGGCTATGTTCACAGAGTGCATCTTTTGCAACTACAAAGATGCAGAGTTTTTGGCGCCAAAAAACACATGCATTTTTGCTGCATTTTTACCTCATTTTGCCCAATGCATTGAAGTCAAATCTATTGACTGAAAGGATTTAAAAACGCTGGAAAATTGCAAAAAGAATTGACATGCTGCATATTCAAAAACGCTGCCAAGATGCAGCCAAAAAAAGATGCACTGTGTAGACAGCACAATCGAAATCTCATAGACTTGCTGGGAAAAGGAAATGCATGCACTTAGCTGCATCTTTGTGACCTCAAAAAATGCACCAAAAACGCAGTAAAAGATGCAGTGTGTGAACATAGCCTAACCAGTTCAGGAGTGGACCATGTTTTACCACTCCAGACTGCTAGATTACATTCACTGATTAACCATTTTAGGAGTGGACCATTTTTTTTTTCCACTCCAGACTGCTAGACCACATTCCCTGATTAACCATTTCAGGAGTTTTTTCCCACTGCTGAGTCCCATTTTTAGTTTTGAACAAGCAATTTTAACAGCTATTAAAAATAAGAAAAATAATTTCAGATATTCAAATATTTTATTTTATCTACATTTTTTTTATATCTAGACGGAGTATGTAAAACATTAAAATAAATACATGTTTTTTGTTGTTTTTTTTGTTTTTCTTTGTGTGACCACAAGAGAACCATAAAAAAAAAAAAATTGTCGCTTCCTGTGTAGAAATTTTTATATATTGGACATGGGGTTTTTTTTGTTTGTTTTTTAGGTGGGATTGGGGTATAAACAACAACGTGAATTGGTTGTCTTTTTTTTTTTTTATTAGATTTTTTTTTTTTTCATCCCTTTTTTTTCTTTATCCTTCAAGTGATTCCACACTGTGAATTCTCTCCCTCCATGAGGGTGTAAAAGACCATTGGAAGACATTTTAAAGTACTCATTCTTTTTATTGCTGATTTCCACTGTAGATGGGGCTGGTACTAGCCTCAGGAACATCAGAATTTCAGCCTTCTGGCTGGATAGCAGCGCTTACTGGATCTCCTAGGAACCAGCAGCTACTGCTCCCCCTCTTCACCCTGCGATCATATGCTCATTGGGTCCAGTTGATGAAGAACTCAATGCTTTGTAATCTGTAGAAAAAAATGCTTGTTCATTATTGTGTATATAGCAATCTGGAAGGCAAACATGAGAATATATCATGTCTACCTTCTGAATGGGGAGTCTGGCTGTGTCTGACGGCTGGATTATTCCACCTAAAGCTGCTTAATCTACTGGAATACTCTGCATTGACATTTTAGAATGTTATTTGCGTAGCTCACAAATGTTTAAAGTTTATGGGCAGTTAAAGGAGTTGTCCGACATTAGCTTACCAAAAAGTTTTGAGTTTCTGTGCTGTATTGTCATATAAATCACCCCTACATTATTTTTTGTTTTCTAACTTTTGTTCCTCTTGAATTATCCCTTTATTCTCTGCAGCTGTTTGTTTACATTCAGCTCCAGCAAACTGACCTCTTCCTGTGCTAAACCTCAGTCAGAGCTGGCACTGCCCGGCCTCAGTGTCCAGCCCCGCCTCCTGCACACACATTCCCTGACAGTATTCTGCCCAGAACCTGATCTGTTATCACTCTAGCATTGGAAATAACAGCCCCATATCGGGCTCTGCACCCCCCCGCCACATAGGGCTCTGCACCCCCCGCCACATAGGGCTCTGCACCCCCCCGCCACATAGGGCTCTGCACCCCCCCGCCACATAGGGCTCTGCACCCCCCCGCCACATAGGGCTCTGCACCCCCCCGCCACATAGGGCTCTGCACCCCCCCGCCACATAGGGCTCTGCACCCCCCCGCCACATAGGGCTCTGCACCCCCCCGCCACATAGGGCTCTGCAGCCCCCCCACCACATAGGGCTCTGCACCCCCCCACCACATAGGGCTCTGCACCCCCCCCACCACATAGGGCTCTGCACCCCCCCCACCACATAGGGCTCTGCACCCCCCCACCACATAGGGCTCTGCACCCCCCCCACCACATAGGGCTCTGCACCCCCCCCACCACATAGGGCTCTGCACCCCCCCCACCACATAGGGCTCTGCACCCCCCCCCACCACATAGGGCTCTGCACCCCCCCCCCACCACATAGGGCTCTGCACCCCCCCCACCACATAGGGCTCTGCACCCCCCCCCACCACATAGGGCTCTGCACCCCCCCCACCACATAGGGCTCTGCACCCCCCCCACCACATAGGGCTCTGCACCCCCCCACCACATAGGGCTCTGCACCCCCCCCACCACATAGGGCTCTGCACCCCCCCACCACACACATATTGGGCTCACACACACATCAGGCTCTGCACCCCACCACCACATAGGGCTCTGCACCCCCACACCACATCGGGCCCTGCACCCCGCCCCACACACACATCGGGCTCTGCGCCGCACACACACATTGGGCTCTGCGCCGCACACACACACCACACACACACATTGGGCTCTGCGCCGCACACACACACACACATCGGGCTCTGCGCCCCACACACACACACACACACACACACACACACACACACACACACACACACACACACTCTGCGCCCCACAGACACACACACATCGGGCTCTGCACCCCACACACACACATTGGGCTCTGCGCCCCTACACACACACACACACTGCTCTCTACCGACCCCCCCCACCATCGTTCTGCACCGACACCCCCCCGCCCCCCCATCGTTCTGTACCTAACCCTACCCCCATAGGGAACACATGTAGGCTACATTCACATGACCATTCCGTTTTTGCGGACCACAAAAAACGGAAGCAGCAAGAAAGATAAATAGATGAGTAGATATAGAGATGGATAGAGACAGAGGGATGAATGAATGAATGAACAGATAGATGAGAAAGACATATAATGTCCCACCCCCCTGCATATTCTAAGCTGGCACCCTTTAGTGACTTTCATGTGGCACTAAAGGGTGTTTAGCCTTGTATTTAGCCAAAAAATAAATAATTAAAAAAAAGATGACGTGGGATCCCCCCTATCTTTTGTAGCCAGCTAGAGTAAAGCAGATGGCTGCAGCCTACAAACCACAGCTGGCAGCTTCACCTTGGCTGGTAATCCAAAACAGAGGGCACCCCACACTGTTACTTTAAATTAAATAAATAATTTAAAACAAAAAACGTGGGGTCCCCCCCAAATTGGATCACCAGCCAAGGTAAAGCAGACAGCTGTGGTCTGGTATTCTCAGACTAGGGAGGTCCACTGTTATTGGGCACTCCCCAGCCTAATAATTACAGGCTATAGCAGCCCCAGAAGTGGCGCATCCATTAGATGTGCCAATCCTGGCACTTTGCCCCAGCTCATCCCGTGCCCTGGTGCAGTGGCAAACGGGGTAATATACGGGGTTGATGCCAGATGTGTAATGTCACCTGGCATCAAGCCCAGCAGTTAGTTATGTCAAGCGTCTATCAGATACCCGACATCATAACCCAGTCAGTAATAAAAAAAAAAAAAATAGACAACAAAAAAGTTTTATTTGAAAAAAACACTCCCCAAAATATTCTCTTTCACCAATTTATTGAAAAGAACAATCAAATCTGGGTCCGGCAAAATCCAATAAGGGGGTCCCACGACGATCCATACCATAGTCAATGCTCCAGTCAATGACAAACAGAATGTTCCCCATTGTCTGGGAGCATAGTGCAGTGACCTGAGCTTAACATCAATAGGTCAGCCCAGGTCACTGCAGGGGATGACGAGCGCTGCTGTCAGGAGGTTGGATGAGATCATTACCTGCTGTGACGATCTCCTGCACTCCTGACGTCAGCGCTGTCCCTGCCTTATATGCCCGCCGCGTTTTCAGCTAAGAATCGCGGGAGCCCGTGATGTCACCGCTAGTGACAGTCTCGGGCCACCCGCGACACGTGACGTGAAAACACGGCAGGCAGGAAGGCAGTGACAGTGCTGATGTCAGGAGGGCAGGAGATCGTCACAGCAGGTAATGATCTCATCCAACCTTCTGACAGCAGCGCTCGTCATCCCCGCGGCTGCCCGCACTGCAGTGTGAGCAGCTGGTGATTCTGCAGTGCGGACAGACACTGACATACTGCTGTGCGAGCAGCCGCGGGGCTGGCAAGGAGCGAGACACAGACTGCACGGGCACTCCTGCTATCCTGAGCAGGGGGCCCGGTGCTGGCGGTGACACCGTGGGCGGGGAGAGTACGGGGTGCAGGGTAATGTGTGGGAGGGTGCAGGGAAGGGGGCGGGGACTCCACGCACTGTACCCGCCCAGCAGGGTGGCAACAAGTTGTTCACAGATTTGCATGTCAACATGGTCCTGCGCATGTTGACATGAAATGACCGGAAGCAGCTAAATCGCGGCAGGAGCGGTCACATGACCGCTCTGAGCTGGGGGAGAGGGGGTTATGCGGGCGTCACACAGGACGATCTATCGTGCGATATATCGTCGGGGTCACGGTTTTCGTGACGCACATCCGGCATCGCTTGTGACGTCGTCCCGTGTGACACCTATGAGCGTCTGTAAACGATCGCAAATCGGTTACGAATTGCCAATCGTGTACAGGTCTCTTATTTTAAAAAAATCATTTATTCTACTTAGCGCCGGTTGTTCATCGTACCCGGGGTAGCACACATCGCTCCGTGTGACACCCCGGGAACGATGAACACAGCTTACCTGCGTCCCGCGGCTCCCGCCGGCATTGCGGATGGAAGGAGGTGGGCAGGATGTTTACGTCCCACTCATCTCCGCCCCTCCGCTTCTATTGGCCGGCCGCTGTGTAACGTGGTAGTGACTCCGAACGTCCCTCCCCCTTCAGGAAATGGATGTTCGCCGCCCACAGCGAGGTCGTTCGGCAGGTAAGTACGTGTGACGGCGGTTTAACGACTTTGTGCACCATGGGCAACTAATTGCCCGTGACTCACAAACGACGGGGGCGGGTATGATCGCTCGTGCAATCGCACGATAGATCGTACCGTGTGAAGCCCGCATTACAGTCGGGCAGGTAAGTGGTCACTATCTACTTACCTGCCCCAATGTAGCCCAATAGGGAAATAATAAAAAAAAAAGTCAAAATAAGCCGGATAACCCCTTTTAATAATTAAAACAGTTAAATTGGTGCTCTAGTTTCAAGCAAGGACATTTTTATTCATTGTGTAAACATTTTTTTTTTCACTATTTGCTGTCAACACTATCTGACAGTCTGCAGCAGACACTTCACAATTACAGAGCATGTGTTTGCTGCAGCCAATTAAAGCCAACAGCCAATTACCGTATTTTTCGGACTTTAAGACGCATCGGACTATAAGATGCACCCTTGTTTTAGAGGAGTAAAAAATAGAAAAATTAAAGTAAAAAAATGTGGTCATGACACACTGTTAGGGGGGGAGGGGGGGGGTGTCTGCTGCTGACACTGCTATAGAGGTAATCGTATCCCCAAATTCTGTACTCATATCCTCCACTCTTGGTCCCTTCCTGGTATATATGGCCCCCATCATGAAATATGTATGTTCCCCATCCTTATATGTGTGATCCTCCAACCTGGTGTGTGTGTGTGTGTGTGTGTGTGTGTGTGTGTGTGTGTGTGTGTATATACACACACACACACACACACACACATGATCCAACCCCATCCAGGTGTACAGTAATGCCTTTTATATACTATATTTATTTCTTGCCATACTTTTACAGATGTGATGCTCAACTAGCGTTCAGTTTGGCCTGCCTCCGCATTTGAAACAAAGTCTCCCGTAGCTGACAAGGACCTGCAGTGATGTAGTGAAGAGGCGTGGCACTGTGCTGCTCTGGCCCGCCTCTCTTCATTACATCACTGCAGGTCCTTGTTCAGCTACGGGAGACTTTGTTTCTAGTGCAGAGGCAGGAGCAAACAAAGCAATGTGAGCCGTCAGCACAGAGACTGCGGGCTGTGCTGTGATGGTATGCCGTGCTCTAGCCCGGACACTGCAGAGATCTGCACTTCCTCCGGGCCAGACATGACTGCAACGGCACCCTGCTCCTGCCTCCTAAACAGCGGACACACAGTCTCCCCAGCCGCTGCAGGAAGCCGAGGGCTGGAGCTCCAACGTGTGTCCACTGTTTACATTAAACAAGTATTGATTTGCTGCTCCTCACCTCCGCTTCTAGTCACTGACTGAAGAGAGCTGAGAGAGGTGGGAGGGGAGCAGCTAATGAATATTTGTTAATTTTAAACAGCGGGAACACGTGGTTTCTCCAGCTGCCGGCTTCCTGCAGCAGCGACCCTCCCAGTCTCCTGTGATCCCACTCCACAGTTGTTCCCTCTCCACAGCTCCCTAACCCGCAGGTACCCCCCCCCACACTTTGACATTCGGACTATAAGACGCACCCCACACTTTCCTCCCAAGTTTGAAGTAAAAAAAGTGCGTCTTATAGTCCGAAAAATACGGTATGCTGTACATAAGAGCTCACTGGTGGTGACCGCAGCCTATAGTGGCCAAATCTGGTGACAGGTTCCCTTTAAATCAACCCAGCATCCGATATTTCTATAACAGGTATGCCTGTATTCAGCATCTTAGTGCTAGTATGGCACTGCCTTTAGTTCATATTGCAGAATCCTGCTGGTTGGTCCTCTTTAAAGAATTACTTGCAATCTTGTGCTGTAATGTTTGTATACTTTTTTAGTTCCCATCCCCGGCCGAGGAGCTGTAATATATTCAGATCATGTCCCTGCATGGTCAGACACGGCCATTACACAGTACATAGCAGGGACACATATATTACATTATCTCATCACAGGAACATGTTTTTTAAATACGTCCACTTGTGGAACTTATTATGCTTCCAAGATCTATTTATTAAAATTAAGTTTATTTGTGGGTACACCCCTTTAAAAAAATTAAGGCCTAGCATGGAAAAGCAAGCTTATACAGATCCTTTGATTGAAATCTGAATTTTTTATTTTTTTTTTTTTAAAGCTCCAGCGGTTTTTTTTTTCTTCTTTTTCTCTTTTTAAGCGCTGCATTGGTGCTCTTAACCTAAAATCCCTGCCCCTACTCACCCTGTAGCGTTTTTTTTTCTTGTGCGTCACTCCGGTCCCGCTGCACCATCTTGAGACTGGCCTGAAGTTAGAAGTTGCGTCGCAAGCTCTTAATGAAAGTCTGAGGGCCAGAACTAGGTTCTCATAGATATACATTGAAGAGTGTCCTCCAGCTCACCAGCTCGCTCCATGAAACACTGGAGCAGCCGACAGATCACAAACATGAGAAGACCGACCGAAGTGGCGCGGATAATAGTTTAACCCCTTAGTGACGGAGCTAATTTTCACCTTAATGACCAGACCAAATTTTGCAATTCTGACCAGTGTCACTTTATGAGGTTATAACTCTAGAACGGATCCCGGTGATTCTGAGATTGTTTTTTCGTCACATATTGGACTTCGTGTTAGTACCAAATTTAGGACAATATTTTTTGCGTTTATTTATGAAAAAAATTGAATATTGGCAAAAATTTTGAAAATTTTGCAATTTTCAACTTTTGAATTTTTATACCGTTAAACCAGAGATTTCTGTGACACAAAATAGTTAATAAATAACATTTCCCACTTATCTACTTTACATCAGACCAATTTTGGAAACAAAATTTTTTTTTGTTAGGAAGTTAGAGGGGTTCAAAGTTTATCAGCGATTTCTCATTTTTACATCAAAATTTACAAAACCATTTTTTTAGGGACCACATCACATTTGAAGTGACTTTGAGAGGCCTAGATGACAGAAAATACCCAAAAGTGACACCATTCTAAAAACTGCACCCCCCAAAGTACTCAAAACCACGTTCAAGAAGTTTATTAACCCTTCAGGTGCTTCACATGAACAAAAGCAATGTGGAATGAAAAAAAAGCAAAAATTAAATTTTACCTAAAAATGTTGCTCTAACCCAAATTTATTCACTTTTAGAAGAAATAACACAACAAAATGGACCCCAAAACTTGTTCCCCACTTTCTTATGAACGCGCCAATACCCCACATGTGATCAGAAACCTCTGTTTGGACAAATGGGAGGGCTCGGAACAGAAGGAGCAATATTTGAATTTTGGAAAGCAAATTTGGCTGAAATAGATTGCGGGCACCATGTTGCATTTACATGTCCGCCAAGGTACCTAAACAGAAGAAATCCCTCACAAGTGACACCATTTTGGAAACTAGACCCCTCAAGGCTTCTATCTAGGGGTATAGTGAGCATTTTAGATCCACAGGTACTTCACAGATTTTGTTAACGTTACGTTGTCATATTGAAAATTTTAATAATTTTCTCAAAAATGTTGCTTTAGCATCAATTTTCTCACTTTTTCAAGAGGTAATTCCAAAAATTTGACCTCAAGGTTTGTTAACCACTTTTTTATGAGCGCGGTGATACCTCACATGTGGTCTGAAACCTTTGTTTGGACAAATGGGAGGGCTTGGAACGAAAGGGGCAATATTTGAATTTTGGAAAGGAAATTTGGCTGAAAAAGATTGCGGGCACCATGTCACATTTGGAGGACCCCTAAGGTACCTAAACAGCAGAAACCCCGCACAAGTGACCCCATTTTGGAAACTAGGCCCCTCAAGGAATTTATCTAGATGTTTGGTGAGTACCCTGAACCCCCAGGTGCTTCACAGAATTTTATAACGTTGAGCCATGAAAAAAAAAATAAAATTTTACCACAAAATTGTTATTTCAACCAGGTAGCTTTTTTTTTTACAAGAGTAAAAGGAAAATATTCAGCATAACATTTATTGTGCAATTTCTCCTGAGTTTGGCGATACCTTATATGTGGTGGAAATCAACTGTTTGGGTGCACAGCAGGGCTCGGAAGGGAAGGAGTGCCATTTGACTGCAAAATTGGCTGGAATCAATAGCGGACGCCAGGTTGCATTTGGAGAGCCCCTGAGGTGCCTAAACAGTGGCTGTCCCCCACAAGTGACTCCATTCTGGAAACAAGACACCTCAAGGCTTTTATCTAGGTGTATAGTGAGCAGTTTGAATCCACGAATACTTCACAGATTTTGATAAGCTTAGGTTGCCATATTGAAAATTTTCATTTTTTTCACAAAAATGTTGCTTCAGCATCAAATTTCTCACTTTTTCAAGAGACAACAACAAACCGTGGACCCAACAGGTTGTTATCCAATGTCTTATGAGCACAGGGATACCCCACATGTGGCCAAAAACCTCTGTTTGGATAAATGGGAGGGCTTGGAATGGAAGGAGCACCATTTGAATTCTGGAAAAGTTGAGATAAATTGCGGGCACCATGTCACATTTGCAGGGCCCCTTGGGTACCTATACATTCGAAACCCCCCACAAGTGACTCCATTTTGGAAACTGGATTTTATTCAGGAGTATAGTAGCATTTTGAATCCACAGGTACTTCACAAAAATGTTGCTGTAGCAACAAATGTCTCACTTTTAGGCTATGTGGCCATGATCCAGCGACACGGCGTCTAGTACACAGTGTCAGCCTCCTGCAGAGATGTGAGTGTTGTCCACGGGAGTACGCAGCTGCCCATGCCCACGATTTGGGTTCAGGCCGCTGTGGAGCTCTATGCTACCTGCAGAGAACACTCATCTCCGCAGCATAAATTGACATGCTGAGGCTCGGGAAGCTGCGCCACAGGTCGGTTTATGCTGCGGAGAAGAGAAGTACATTGGGCATGGGATTTCTAAAAATCCTTCCACTGTGCTTCTACTGCACAACGCAGCGTTATGGACGCAGGGAAAACACTCTGCGCCCAAAACGCTGCAAATCCCGATTGTGGGCGCACAGCCTAAAATGCTACAATGGATGAATGGATAGATGTCAAACAAATATAACGTCCCACCCCCTGCATATTCTAAGCTGGCGCCCTTTAGTGCCTTTCATGTGGCACTAAAGGGTGCCTAGCCTTGTATTTAGCCCCCCAAAAAATTAATTAAAATAAACGACGTGGGGTCCCCCCTATTTTTGATAGCCAGCTAGGGTAAAGCAGACAGCTGTAGCCTGCAAACCACAGCTGACAGCTTCACCTTGGCTGGTGATCAATTTGGAGGGCTCCCCAGGCGTTTTTTAAAAAAAAAAAAAAAACGTGGGGTCCCCCCAAATTAGATCACCAGCCAAGGTGAAGCAGACAGCTGGGGTCTGGTATTCTCAGGGTGGGAAGAGCCATGGTTATTGGACTCTTCCCAGCCTAAAAATAGCAGGCCGCAGCCGCCCCAGAAGTGGCGCATCCATTAGATGCGCCAATCCTGGCGCTTCGCTCCAGCTCATCCCGCGCCCTGGTGCGGTGGCAGACGGGGTAATATATGGGGTTGATACCAGCTGTAATGTCACCTGGCATCAAGCCCTGGGGTTAGTGATGTCACGGCATCTGAACAGATACCCGACATCACTAACCCAGTCAAGAAATAGAAAAAAATAAAGACAAAAAAAAAATTTATTTGAAAAAAAACTCCCCGAAACATTCCTCTTTTACCAATTTATTGTAAATAAATAAATTTCGGTCGCTGTAATCCATTTTTGAGGTCCCTCGGCGACTCTGGATCTTCTAGAATATGGGGGGCACGTTCAGGGAACGTATCCCCCATTTTCTGGAAGAGCAAGCTCTCCATGAGCAGTGTGGGTGCAGTAATCTGAGAATACTGCACTCACACTGCCCCGGTCCAACCTAGGGCAGAGTGACCTGCAGTAACCTCATTCCAGAATATGAGGGGCACGCTCACAGAACGTACCCCCCATTTTCTGGAACAGCAGCCTCTCCATGTGAGGAGTGTGGCTGCAGATCACTGCACTCACCCTCCCCCGGTCCACAGTGGAGCCTGTGCATCAGCGACGTCAGCAGGATCCCTGTGCAGGGATCCAGCTGACAGCCGCTGTCTGCGCATGCGCCGCCAGCATTCAAGAGAAGGAGGCGGCGTGATCGCGGGGCCGGAGCACCAGCAGACAGGTAACGTATGACCGGGGGCTGGGGGGGGTGACGGAGGGTGACGGGGGGGACCTGGGGACAACTTTCTGCCGCATGTGACGTGTCACATGCGGCAGAAAGAGTAGGATGAATGCGGCCGCCATTTTCCACGCTCCGGAGGGGGGAGGGGGGAGGCGGCTCTGGAGAACCGGAGGGGGCTCCGGGGACCAGAGATCTCCGGTGTACCGGAGGAGGGGTCAGGGGGAGGACATTTCCCTCCGATCTGAAATGTTTGATCATTTCAGATCGGAGGGAAATGAATGCAGAGCCGGCGGCGGCGGCAGTTTTCAGCGCGCGTCGGCGCCATCTTGGATTTTCCGGAGGGGGGGTAGGGGTGGTGGGGGGACTCTCCGGTACCGGGGGCTTTGGGGGCACTAGAGGATTATATTTATTTCTCATCTGACATGTTTGATCACGTCAGATGAGAAATAAATCAATTTTACCGGCCATTTTTTTTTTTTTAATGTTGTCGCCGGTATACGGTGTATACCGGCGATCGCATTAACGGGGTCCAAAAAAAACACCCCGATTCATAATCTTGGGGGTCTCAGCTACCTCCGGTAGCTGAAACCCCCGAGATTTTTCGTCACTGGGGGGCGCTACAAGCTTTTTCCGGCCTGACGTCTCAAGACGTCGGAACAGAATAAGTACCCTGTTTTTCCGACGTCTTGAGACGTTAGGCCGTCGCTATGGGGTTAAGACGCCGGATGGCGAGTATAAGACTTGGGGCAGAAGACTTAGTTTTAAATTACCATTCTAGTGGTGAAATAAAAAAAAACACTGAAGAGTTGCTTTAATGCCGACATAAGCAAAAAAAAAAAAAAGTTATTTTATTTTTTCTCAATAGAATAATTATAATAACACCTATACAAGTTCAGTATCACTGCAATTGTAGTGACCTAGAGAATGTTTACCGTTCATTTTAATGCACAGTGAATGCATAAAAACAATGGTGGAGTTGTTTTTTCACCTCCCTTGGAATTCTTTTTATCTAAGTACATGAATACAAAACAGCTCTTGTATTGCTATGTTGAAAGAAAAAATATATATATATATATATATATATATATATATATATATATATATATATATATATATCTCAAAAGGAAGAAGGAGAGTCTCACTCCGTTAAGATCTCAGTGTTGTTCCATCTTTATTTCACATTTACATGCAGGTACAAGCGGTAGGGGAGGTGAGGCGTGCCATCCAACGCCGGACCACGGCGTGCGGTTTCGCTAATGTTTAGCTTCAACGGGTCCAGTGCAATTTGCTATGCAGGGGGCCTTCTTTTGCTAGCTCTTGAAGATCCCTATCATTTTTTATCAGGTGCCAATGCTTTTTTATGCTGGATCTCACAGTGTCAAACATGGAATTATATCTGAAATTAAAGGCACATCTTTCTACGGGGATTTTTTTAGGTATTTGTTTAGATGTTTTTTTCGCAGACTTATTTTGCTCGGTGGCCCCAGTTGAGGCCCTATCAAGGGCAGCATCTATAACCATGGATGGGTAACCCCGCTCAAATAACCGTGTCTTCAACTGAGAGGCCTGTTCCCTGAATCTGAGAGGATTGTTGTTGACTCTTTTCAATCGCAAGAATTGGCTGTATGGGAGTGAAGTTCTGGTGCGGGATGGGTGAGCACTGCCATAATGTAACAGGTTGTTAACCGCTGTGGGTTTTCTATGGACCTCCCTCAGGAGGGTCCCGTCATTCACTGTCAGCTTGACGTCCAGGAAAATTAGTTCCTGGCCCCCAAACTGACTAGTGAAGAGCATATTAAATGTATTCCTGTCATTCAAATAGGTGACAAATTGATCAAACTCTTGCTCAGTGCCATCCCAAACCAGAAACACATCATCCACATATCTTGCGTATCTTTTTATGTGCTTAAGAAAAGGTTACCAATACCATAGATTAGGTCGTCCTCTAAGGCCACCAAGAACAAGTTTGCGAAAATGCAAGCTGCGGGGGTACCCATCGCTGTACCCCCGCATTGCAAATACCATTGCTCCCCAAAAGTGAAAGCATTGTGGCTTAATACAAAAATGAAAGCCTCTGCCACGAATGTCACAAGGGAGGGATCCTGTCCAAAATTGGTCAGAACTTTTTTGATAGTCTGCACACCCAGATCCTGTGGGATCCAGGTGTACAGACTCTCAATATCTAAAGATGCCAACTGAAATCCACTTTGCCACTGAAAATCATCCAGCATTTCCACAAAGTCACCTGTGTCCCAAACGTAAGAGGGAATCATTTTAACCAATGGCTTCAAAAGCCATTCAAGGTATTGTGATAGGGGTTCGGTCACAGATCCTATGCCCGAGATTATTGGGCGGCCGGGGAGGGAAATCAAGTCTTTATGCACTTTCGGTAAATAATACCAATGTGCTTTCTTTGGGTATACAGGTAGTAATTTTTCTGCTGAACTTTTTGTTAGAATTTTATTGTAAACCCATTTAAATAGAAAACTTCTCAGTTGTTTCACAGGTCGGATCGCTAGACAGTTTTTTATAAACACTGGTATTATTTAGTTGTCTTTCAGACTCATTTTGATATGCTTTTTTGTCAGTAGGACTATAGCACCCCCCTTGTCAGCCCTTCTGATTATTATATCCTGATTGCTTTGCAAACTCTTGAAGGCCTTTAGTTCCTTTTGGGTTAAGTTACTCACGGGTGGGGAGTATCTGAGGGCCTCTAGGTCTCTTATTACCAATTCTTGGAATAGATCTATATTGTTGCCCGGAGTAGATGGAGGAAAAAACGTGGATTTTAGACCCTTTTTGAAAGGATTAGCTAGTGTAATCAAGATTTTTTTACCGCAGGGTCTACAAAATCAGGAACAGGGTTTGCCAAGCTGAGAAGTAAATGTACGTCTTTCTCCAATGCGGGTGTGTCTCCTTGGCCTCCAAAGAAGCCAAGGGGGCCCACCCCACATTGTAGCTCTCCTATTGTGGATGGTTGAGTACTTTTTTCTGGGTATTATAGTATTTTTTAAGGTGCAGTTTCCTGCAACCCTTATAGAGATCTATCCGAAAATCAGTTATATTAAAACTCTCAGGTAGGCAGAAATTTAACCCCTTTCTGAGCACGGAGTACATGTCATCTGTAAGGGAAAAAGGTGTTAGATTAAGCACAGTATGCACACATTCAACATTTTTTTCAGAAACCATGGGCTCGTCTGACAGAGCATTAGCCCCGTCAGATGATACATAATTTTTTATGTCCTCCAGGACACCTGTTTTCACTTCCCAGGATTGGGTATCCCCTCTCCGTCCCTGTCTGCCACCCCTCCTAAACCGCTTTCTAAAGGGGCGGCAGACGAGGAGGTAGCCTAAGAGGCGGCAACAGGTAGTGGTTTTTTATGCCTGACCACGAACTCCTCACCCACACTGGAGTCGGAATCCGTGGTCCATGCACTTTTTTTCTTATTCATATTCCTGTTAGGATTCCTTGGATAAGGTCTCCTAAAATTAACAGTCGAAGACCGAGTTTTATTCCAGGAGAAGACTTGCTGATTATCATAGTCCATCTTGTCTCTGATATATTTTTCTCTTCTTCTTTCTTTTATTTGTGCTTGTAGTGGTAATAATTTCTTATCTAGTTTAATCAAGAAAGTTTTCCAGGCATCCTCCGTGATGCGGTTTTCTAATTCCTTTCTTAGTTTTAAAAGTTCGCTAGTCATTTTGGCATGCTCCTCCTCGTTTTTAGCTAGTACAATCTGAAGAAATTTCATAGAGCACTCTTGCTGTGCATTGTCCCATTCCCTTTTAAAGGCTTTCAATTTTGTATTAAGCCACAATGCTTTCACTTTTGGGGAGCAATGGTATTTGCAATGCGGGGGTACAGCGATGGGTACCCCCGCAGCTTGCATTTTCGCAAACTTGTTCTTGGTGGCCTTAGAGGACGACCTAATCTATGGTATTGGTAACCCTTTTCTCAAACACATAAAAAGATACGCAAGATACAGTTAGGTCCAGAAATATTTGGACAGTGACACAATTTTCGCGAGTTGGGCTCTGCATGCCACCACATTGCATTTGAAATG
The DNA here is from genome assembly GCF_048569485.1 of Anomaloglossus baeobatrachus. Lineage (NCBI taxonomy): Eukaryota > Metazoa > Chordata > Amphibia > Anura > Aromobatidae > Anomaloglossus > Anomaloglossus baeobatrachus. The sequence continues at coordinate 324,239,712 of NC_134354.1, forward strand.
AAACCTCTACAACAGAATTCAAGTGCAGATTGTAACGTTTAATTTGAAGGTTTGAACAAAAATATCCTATAGAAATTGTACGAATTGTACACATTTCTTTACAAACACTCCACATTTTAGGAGGTCAAAAGTAATTGGACAAATAAACCAAACCCAAACAAAATATTTTTATTTTCAATATTTTGTTGCGAATCCTTTGGAGGCAATCACTGCCTTAAGTCTGGAACCCATGGACATCACCAAACGCTGGGTTTCCTCCTTCTTAATGCTTTGCCAGGCCTTTACAGCCGCAGCCTTCAGGTCTTGCTTGTTTGTGGGTCTTTCCGTCTTAAGTCTGGATTTGAGCAAGTGAAATGCATGCTCAATTGGGTTAAGATCTGGTGATTGACTTGGCCATTGCAGAATGTTCCACTTTTTTGCACTCATGAACTCCTGGGTAGCTTTGGCTGTATGCTTGGGGTCATTGTCCATCTGTACTATGAAGCGCCGTCCGATCAACTTTGCGGCATTTGGCTGAATCTGGGCTGAAAGTATATCCCGGTACACTTCAGAATTCATCCGGCTACTCTTGTCTGCTGTTATGTCATCAATAAACACAAGTGACCCAGTGCCATTGAAAGCCATGCATGCCCATGCCATCACGTTGCCTCCACCATGTTTTACAGAGGATGTGGTGTGCCTTGGATCATGTGCCATTCCCTTTCTTCTCCAAACTTTTTTCTTCCCATCATTCTGGTACAGGTTGATCTTGGTCTCATCTGTCCATAGAATACTTTTCCAGAACTGAGCTGGCTTCATGAGGTGTTTTTCAGCAAATTTAACTCTGGCCTGTCTATTTTTGGAATTGATGAATGGTTTGCATCTAGATGTGAACCCTTTGTATTTACTTTCATGGAGTCTTCTCTTTACTGTTGACTTAGAGACAGATACACCTACTTCACTGAGAGTGTTCTGGACTTCAGTTGATGTTGTGAACGGGTTCTTCTTCACCAAAGAAAGTATGCGGCGATCATCCACCACTGTTGTCATCCGTGGACGCCCAGGCCTTTTTGAGTTCCCAAGCTCACCAGTCAATTCCTTTTTTCTCAGAATGTACCCGACTGTTGATTTTGCTAC